>NC_056743.1:1517288208-1517305708 GCF_019279795.1 Protopterus annectens
ACTTTGGAAATTTTCCTGTCAGTTTATCAGTCTGAAATGAGTTCCAGTAAGACAAATTCTCAAGACTCCAGCATCAAGAAAGAACTTCAGTCTCTGATAATTATAGTCCAGCAACTTACTGCTAAGATGGATAAAATGGATACTAAAATAGACACTTTCATAGAAAAAACTACAAAACAAATAGACTTGTTACATATGGACCTGCAACAACAGAAGATCCAGATGACAGGCATAGAAGAAGCTGTGAATGACATGGAAAATAGAATACAAGAAGAGGAAATCAACATTGAGTTTCTGCTGAAACAAAATACACATTTACAAACAAAGCTGGATGACCTGGAAAATAGATCTAGGCGCAATAACATTAGGATTTTTGGACTGCCAGAAAATATTGAAGGTAACAATATTACTTCTTTTTTAACAACATGGCTCCCTAAAACTTTAGATTTACCAGAAGCATTCTCTTTTGGTATCGAAAGAGCACATAGATCTACAGCTAATACTAACTCTAACAAAAACTATCCTAGATCAGTTATAGTTAGATTTCTATCATCTTTGATAAAGAGATGGTTCTTAAATCTGCTTGGGCTAAAGCTCCTGTTAAGATTAATGAAACAACTGTGCGTTTTGACAATGACTATTCTTCCATGGTATTAGCTAAAAGAAAAGTTTTTCTGCCACTAATAAGGGAGCTTAAAAAAGCACAGTTTAAAACATACCTTCTGTTTCCTGCCAAGCTTAAAATCTTCCTTCCTGATGGTCCTAAAATTTTCAATGACTTAGACTCTGCTTTACTGTTTATCAAAAAAATAAGATTTTGGAAAAAATAGAAGAAATGGAATGGGCTAGTCCTTCGTTAAAGAGACTGGCAACTGAAACTTCGTGGAAGACTTCAGAGAAGAAGAAGGAGAGACTAAAAAACAAATGATTTGTACTATGTTTTTTTTTCTCTCATCATTTTATTTTATTATTAATCTTTTTAAATATAGTTCCTGCATTTCCAAGAAGCAACAAATATTTTGAAAAAGATTTAATTAAAGTTATTCTCTGTGTGCAAAGAAATGTTTTGTTTCATAACTAGTCAAAATATCTGGAGATTTAATGGCAAGCTGTGATTTAACTTGTTTCTCTTTCTGAAGAGGAAAAATAAGGCCAGTAATATTTATTCCTTGTAAAAAGTTTATATGTTCTTCAAATGCTATTCCTAATTATACTTTCTTGATTACACTGCTTATGCTTGTTTGTAAATAATCTGTCATGCTTTAACTAATAATAATTAGAACTAAATAATAGTAAATAATATGTTTTATTTTTAACTCTATTAATATAAACAGTAAGTAATATTCTATTGTATATACTTATAGCTTTCTCTTACATTTTTTTTTCTGCCTTACACCCTTTTACTTTCTACTCTCTTTTCTTTATTAATATATAGAAATGATTTTGATCATATAGACACAGTAAATAATAAGATTTGCACAGGAGTTGAGTTGGGACAAAAATGTTGAGTTTTGTTACTTATTAATAATTTTGGGCTTGATTTCACTTACATAGAGTCTGTAATAACCTGTAGAATGCATTGTGAAGGTTTTGTCATGTTTAGATGCATTTACACTGCTAAATGAATGTTTGTCACTAGTTTTTAATAAGTTTCCCGCCAAAATGTTAAGAGAGACAATCTGGGATGTGGGCTGTCTCATGCACAGTGTCCATGAGCTACTTCAAAAGCTTCAACTCTCAGAATTCTCACAGAGAAGCTGAAAGCAGCTAGTCTCACCTTTGACCTAGATATCACACTGACACATCACAGATACAGGAATGACACTACCTAATTATACTTTCTTGATTACACTGCTTATGCTTGTTTGTAAATAATCTGTCATGCTTTAACTAATAATAATTAGAACTAAATAATAGTAAATAATATGTTTTATTTTTAACTCTATTAATATAAACAGTAAGTAATATTCTATTGTATATACTTCTTATAGCTTTCTCTTACATTTTTTTTTTATTTCTGCCTTACACCCTTTTACTTTCTACTCTCTTTTTCTTTTCTTTATTAATATATAGAAATACTTTTGATCATATAGACACAGTAAATAATAAGATTCGCATAGGAGTTGAGTTGGGACAAAAATGTTGAGTTTTGTTACTTATTAATAATTTTCGGCTTGATTTCACTTACATAGAGTCTGTAATAACCTGTGGAATGCATTGTGAAGGTTTTGTCATGTTTAGATGCATATTACACTGCTAAATGAATGTTTGTCACTAGTTTTTAATAAGTTTCCCGCCAAAATGTTAAGAGAGACAATCTGGGATGTGGGCTGTCTCATGCACAGTGTCCATGAGCTACTTCAAAAGCTTCAACTCTCAGAATTCTCACAGAGAAGCTGAAAGCAGCTGGTCTCACCTTTGACCTAGATATCACACTGACACATCACAGATACAGGAATAGCAGATTAATAATATGTGTTAAAAACCTATGTCCCAAACATATACATTACTATAACTCATTTAATTCATCTGATTGACAAGCATAAATAATTTTATAACTCTATACTGGAAGAAATTGTCATGTGATATATTTTAAAGCAGTAGTATAGCATGTTTGTAAAATCTGGTTACTAAAATGTGTTTGCTGTGCATTATTTTGTATAAAGCAGACAGATTTATTGAAGGGACAGCAATGTAAGATGGTGCTCAGTAAAGATACAACTCAGTGAGATCAGATATATATATATATATATGTATGTGTGTGTGTGTGTGTGTGTGTGTGTATGTGTGTGTGTGTGTTGCGTGTATGTGTGTGTGTGTGTGTGTGTGTGTGTGTGTGTGTGTATATCTGTGTGTATGTGTGTATAAGCATGTGTGTGTGTGTGTGTGTGTGTGTGTGTGTGTGTGTGTGTGTGTGTGTGTGTGTGTGTATGTGTGTGTATGCATGTGTATATATATATATATATATATATATATATATATATATATATGTATATATGTATATGTGTATATGTGTGTGTATGTGTGTATGTATGCATATTATATATATATATGTGTGTGTGTGTGTGTGTGTGTGTGTGTGTATGTGTGTGTATATTAATATGTATATAAATGTTTCTGAGAATCTGCTTAACTATGAAGTATGATTTATAACAATTTCTATGAATACAATATTTTATTCTATTGGCAATAATGAGTTTGAGTAAATGCTCATATACAAGCAATTCAAGGTTTTTTTTGGAAGCTGTTAACTGTATTTACATGACAGAAAATAGATGCATCCTAATATATGTAATGTCTGAATCATATTAGCCAAAGTTTTTGATTTAAATGAATGTTAGAACTTATTTTTCTCTCCTCTTGATTTCTAACATCAAGATTATTTGAATGCTATTTGAATACAAGTGTTTTATATTACATGGATGTATATAGTAGTATGAACAGTTTTAAAAAAAAAAAAAAAAGGTTTATTTTAGTTTATATGATGCTGTTTTACCAAATGTGTAGTCTTGTCTTGCTAGATAATTGAATTGAAAACTGTTAACTTCAGTTAAATATAACTAGTATTAAATTGATAAGGTGGTAGCTGACGTACTGCTGCTTAGGGTAGGGGTTAACTTGAGTGGTAAATACTACTCTAAGTTGGAGTTTATAACTCCAGGCTGGATGCAAGGTTTAATCCTTACATTATTTTCACTTGTTCATTGTTATTTGTATATAGTTTTGACATCCACAATATATTTTGTACATTCATTGTCACTACAAACAAAATTGAATCCTATACGAAATCCCATAAGAGATTCAATAAATACAGCTATATTTAAAGGTACACCTAAAGGAGGAGATGTAACATTACTTATCTTGTTATTTGTTATTTTGATCATAAGATTCTTAAGTTTTAAAAATGCCAAATGACATCTTTAAAAGGAATTTCTTTAAACATTAATGGATTGAATAATCCATGTAAAAGGGCAAGCCTAATAAGATACATTAATTTACATAAGGCCAACTTAGTCTTCCTACAAGAAACCCATCTCTTTGAAAAAGAAATTTATAAACTAACCACAAACAAAAATACAGTATTGGTTTGTTCCGAGCACACTCAGAAAAAGAGGAGTGGCTATTTTATGGAATAAAAGTATGCCCATTCCTAAAACCATTAAGTCTTATCAGGATGACAAAGGAATATTTTGTATGGTTACAATACAAATTAATGGGAAGACTTACACTTTAATTAATGTATATTGGATACCTGGAATTGGTATTAATACAGTGAAACATCATCTTGATAAGATCATATCATTCTCTATAGGAGATATTATTTTAGCTGGTGACTTTAATTGTATACTACATGAAAGTGATACTACCACTATAGGAAAGAGAAGAATTACATCTAATGCAAAACATTTAAAGGATTTTGCTAATTCTTATCATTTGAATGATATTAATAATCAGATAGATTCAAAATCATTACCATACACCTTTTTTCTAACAGATACAAAACTTATTCAAAAATAGATAGGGTCTTTATTTCTAACCAGATGGTAACAGATTTAATTAATTCCAAAATCATTTCATGTCCTATATCTGATCATAATTCAATTTTTTTGAATTCATGATAAAAAATACTCATAATGTTCAGATCAAAAGGATACCAGCATACTTAACTCAACTAAAAGACTATAAAGAATATATACTTTCAGAAGTAAAACATTTTTTAGACATAAATAACACTCCTGAAGTCTCCATTGTTTATATTTGGGATGCCTTAAAATCATATCTATATGGACAAAGTATCAGATGGTATAATAATAAAAGGAAATCTTGGGATAAGGAATTGTTAGATATTCAAAGTAAATTAGACTCTTATAAACATAATAATAAAGAAAATATTATGGACAAGAAAGTTATTGAAGAAATAAACAAACTAAATGAGAAATACAAAGAAATTTTAACTCATAAAGTTAAAATAACTTTAGAGAAATACAAGTTTTTGTCTTATTCAATAAGCCCCAAATACTTACATAGACTTAAAAATAAAACAAAAAGGTTGAATAAACAAAACCATATCAAAGAAATATTTTCTCTAAGGAAAAAGAAGAATGTTTCTAGTATACCAGAAATACTAGATGAATTTAGAAATCACTTTCACAAAATTAACCATAATAATATTAACATGGAACCTAAAGATAAAATAAAGGAGTTTCTAACCACAAATATGAATAAAAAGCTTAATAAACAACAGATTAAACTATTGGACAAGAGTATTTCATATACAGAAGTTATTACACAAATAAATAAGCTTAAATCAAACAAAGCACCGGGTAATGATGGTATTATACCAGAGATATATAAAATCCTATTTAAAATACATATTCATTAATACATAAGGTTTTTATTTTGGCCCAAACTGAGTTAATAACCCCCCCATCTTGGCAATATACATTTATTTCGCCAATTTTAAAACCTAATAAAGATCCAACTAGATGTTCTTCATATCGGCCCATCTCATTACTTAATGTTGATTATAAAATGTTTATGAATATCTTTGCTGATAGATTGAAGACAATCATTCCCGGCATTATAGATATAGATCAGACAGGCTTCATTGTAAATAGAAATACTTTTGATAATATAAGAAGAACTTTAACATTAATAGATTTTGCAAATAGGAAAAAGAAAGATTTAACACTTATTAGTCTTGATATAAGTTCAGAATTTGATTCAGTAAGTTGGGACTATCTGTTTACCTTAATGAAGTGCACAAACTTCTCGGATGCATTTGTAAATCTAATTGAACATTTATACAAAGGAATGTTGGCTTATATTAAGGTAGGAACATATGTTTCACAAAAATACCCATTCTTAAAGGTACAAAACAAGGATGTCCACTTTCTCCACTATTATTCACTTTAGTAATGGAGCCTTGGGCTAATTTGATCAGAAACAGTACTGACATAGAGGGTTTTGAAATAGATGAAAATACAACATCCAAAATTCAACTTTTGCAGATGATGTTCTAATTACATCAGCAGGATCTAATTCTTCTATACAGTCTCTATTTGATAACATGATGAATTTTAAAAGTATTTCTGGTTTAATATTCAATGAAGAAAAACTAAAATACTACCTATATATACACGAAAAAATATTCTCATTAGTGATTTTACTAAATATGTACCCAATTCAGGTCAGATAACTTATTTAGGTATAATACTATCTAAAGATATTAAATCTATTATATATAATAATTATAATACCTGTTTTCTTAATATACAAAATCTTTTAATACCTGGAATAATATGTTTTTACTATGGAGGAGAGACTTACAATTATTAAAATGATAATATTCCCAAGATTTTATACTTAATACAATCAATAATACTTCCACCTACAAAAATAATTATCAAGAAACTGAACACAATAATGTTAAATTTCTTATGGGCACCTAATAGACCTAGGATTGCATTAAAGAAACATACTAATAGCTGGTCTCAAGGGGGTATTTATTTTCCAGACTTTAATTTATATACTATCTCTTCTATTGTAAAAGTTATTACTTTATTAATAGATCAGTCATATGTCGCAAAATGGAAAGATTATTGGGAGCTAATTAGTATACACTTCATGAAAATCTCCTTAACACATAAAAATATGATTGTAAATAACTCCATGTTATGGTTACTAAAGGAATTTTGTACTTCACCTATTACACCTAAACATATGGTTTGTTACCCATTAAATATTATTATTAGTTATCGCACGTTTATATTCATACACCCTAAGTATAGGGAATGGAATTTTATTGTATTTCCTATAATGTATACTCAGGGTATGCTTTTGTCATCTACTTCTGAAGGAACTCATTTAGCTATAGATAATGATCTAAAGTACTGGTATCAGTTGATATCTGATAATGAAGTTAAAAATCTAGATTTCTTAAAACAAGAATTTGATCTAAGAGAAACTTGCTGGTTAGAGGTTCAGACCTTTAGACAACATCTCATTGATAAAATAGATTTAATGTCTATAACTGTTAAAGAATCTATTCCAACACTGATTGATTACTTGATATTAAATTTACAACATAAAGTTTCTGATAAAGGTAAACTTTCATACATACATAAAGTTATCAGACAAGAAACTTTTTACAGTGTAGATTCATACTGGAATTATTTCACTTCTATTAATAGGGACCCACCAAATCAACAAGATAAACAATATATATTGGAATCTGCTTATAGATCTACGTCTTCCATTGTCTAGAGACTTTATACATGGAAATTTTTACATAGATCTTTTTATACACCTTTGATGATGAATAAAATAAATAATAAAGATAATCTATGTAAGAGATGTAATGTAGAAATTAATGCTGACTGGGCTCATATGTTTTATGACTGTATAAAATTGAAAGAATACTGGAAGTCAATTAATGAATTTTTGCAGGCTCTTTTACAGATAATTTCATTATTTCTAAATCTCTTATATTATTCAACACACCTGTACCTCAAAGTGTTAAAAAGGTTAAGCTTCCCTTGTTATGGTCTATTCTAGCAGTGGCTAGGAAAATAATAACTAGAAATTGGATTTCAGATACACCTCCTTCGTTTAATGAATTTAAAACTGTTATGAATATAGTGTGCCATATGGAAATAAACACAATTAGGACTAGAACAAATAGAAAAACATCTTATTTTATTGTATGGGATAATTTACAAAATTTGTTAAAAAAATTTTAATTTCAATAGCATGGTATTTTAGTTTAATTAATTGATCTGATTGTAGTGGATGTCTTTGTAAATACTTTAGTTGTTTTGTTGAATATTATAATAATACCTATTTTTAATTACTTGTATAAAATTGTTATGATATTTCTCTTATATGTTAAAACAATAAACCTGTTTTGAAAAAAAAAAGAAATGCCAGATATTTTAGTTTCAGATTTTCATGTCCTTCAGAAATTTCATGCTAATGTAAAACCTGCTATTCTATCAACTTTCTAAGTTTGTAAGAGTAATATTTAAAAGGTTCACCTATTTGTAGGCCTTTGTCCCCTAATTATTTACTGCTTTGTCCATATTTCTTGCTCTAAGAGGTTAAGAGGTATGGCCATCAGTGCCAAAATCTGACAAGTCCTTTTCAAATTGCAATTACTGTCTAAAGTTGGCATTTATTCCAGAGACCTAGGCTATGAACTATTAAATAACTCCTTCCTTGGCCGCATGAAGAGTTCCTGTACTCCAGGGTTCGATATCTTTATCCTCCAATTGCCAGCTGAGTAGATCAGTTACCCAGGCAATGCTGCCATCCTACGTCACCTTTGAAAATGGGAGTCTTACCAGGTTGTCTAAAAGGAGGAAAAACAATGCACACAATTCTATACATGTTTCAGCTCAGTCTCCTAGTTTTTCACCCTTGAGTGAATACATAAATGTCACTGCAGTAAAAACCAAACGGTGCTGGCAAGAGTTACCTCCAACAACAATCAAATGAACAGTAACAAACAATCAGGTCTGATGAAGTGGCTGGTGCCACGAAACCGCTCACCTCTTTTAATAATAAAGCTGTTATGCTACATAGCTGTGGCTGCTACCTCCTGCTTTGTTTTTTACTGTTCATAAATGTTACCATTAACAAAATAATGTTGCCCTTCTAAACTAATTCTATAGCTACTGCAGAGGAACAGTAAGTCATTATAGAGATTAACAAGTAATTTAGTAGATTGGAGAAAAGGCCGTGTAGCTACCAGTGCCAGCCAGCCACTATATCTGTGAGAACACACACACTCACTTACACCCACAGAAACACAGAAAAACTCACACACATAGACATAGCCGGCTTTAGGCACCAGCGAACCATGCAGTCGCTGGGGGCCCCCTGTTCCTGGGGGGCCCCCAACCACAGAAAGTTGCCTTATTGTGATATTTTGTAACATCTGTCAAACCAATAAAAGCTAGTACAGCAGTCTCATAGACTTAATAAACCAAGCGGGTAATAACTCATTTGTATCTCCTTTAAAATTCTAATATTTCTGTGGTTATAGTAACAATGTTTTATGAAGTAACAGCCTTCACAATTCCATTAAATATTTTATCAATAACATAGTGCCCCTAGCTTAGTTAAACCCTGCTGGTGGAATTCTCTCTACTAAAACTAACATAGCTAGCTTTAGGTACAAGCAATACCCACGGCAGCAGGGAGGGGCCCCTTCATCATCCTTGACTGCATGGGGGCCCCAGAAAAGATGCTACTGGTTGGGGAAAATGAGGAGAAAAAAATCTATTAGTTTCCTGGTTATCTGCTTTAACCTGAACCCAGCTTTGATATGACCCTGTTAGGATAAAGCTGATAATGAACATGAGCAAGGCAAGCAGTAGAGAGATCAGCAACCCAGAGTGACGGTCAGTGAAAACCTTGAATTTTAAGAAGAGCTGATGCTTTTAGTCTATAGCAATGATTTTTTTTCATGGTTTTTATAAATACTGACAGAACACTAGATACTATAACTCTCAACTTCAGTGCAGTGCCAAACATAATAGCAGAATAGAAGTTCAAAATCAGGAACACATTTTAAATATTATTCTTATTCACTCAAAAATTTAATACAATAACACCTTTTACAACAACATGCATTTTTGGACAATAAGAAATATAAAACTCTGATGTCTGGATTTATTTGACTGTCTGTAATCCTTAATGATTTACCAGCAAATTAAATTTTTTAAAGGCAGAGCAAGATTATAAGCAAAATCAGGAAAGGTCTGTGAAATCAGGGACAGTGACAGCTATCCATTACTCCTCAATGAGGTTAATAAGTGACTTACCCTGCTGCTGTATGACAACTTCTAAACAGCAGTCACTGATCTGGCATAACAGTACCATTGCTGCACAATGTATTGCCATTTGCTGAAATAAGTGCAAAACTAGTATTGATATGGCTAGTGTGTGTGTGTGTGTGTGTGTGTGTGTGTGTGTGTGTGTGTGTGTGTGTGTGTGTGTGTTATCACTGATTTTTATCTTTGCACACACCCAGTAATGCCAGGACACATGCATTATTCTTCTAGGTATCAGTAAAAAAGGCAGCTAACAAGTAATTGTACTTCAGAAGTTAGGCATAAAATATATCACAGAACATTCAGACACTTAGAACTTTAAAAGTCTGGTGGCCCCCCCACTCCTCAGACTATGTAAATGGATACAGGGGTATCCCTTAATTATCAATGACTATGTGGGGACCCCACAAATGCTGTTGCTGGTTGGGGAAAAATGAGGAATAAAAAAAATATTAATTTTCTGATTACACTGTTTAACCTGAACAAGGCTATGATTTGACTCCGTTAGGAAAAAGGTGATAATGGCCTCTGCTCTCAACTGCACCCATTTTAAAACTAGTCCTGCTTAGATGTGTGTGTGTGTGTGTGTGTGTGTGTGTGTGTGTGTGTGTGTGTACAAGTGCTGTAGGTTATGTGGAGATTGTGTGGTTATTACTTTAATTTTCATCACAGTCAAACATTAGAGGTTTGCACAGGAGGTCATTATAGCTTGTGTTTGGGCTGGGGACAGTGTGTCATTGTTACTTTTACTTTTCTCACAGACCTCAGTGGTGTACAAACACGGTTACTATAGCTTGTCTTTGGGCTGGGGACAGTGTGTCATTGTTACTTTTACTTTTCTCACAGACTTCAGTGCTGTACAAACACGGTTATTATAGCTTGTGTAGGGGCAGTGTACTGTCTAGGAGCAACAATGTAGAATACATTATTGCAATCATTCGTTTTTTTTTTCCGCTTTCCTCACAATCACACATCAGGCACATATACAGGTGGCTACCTTTGGGGTTTAAGGCTGAGAAGGCATGCAATGTGTATGTATGACAGCAGTTACTTGAAATACATGAATGTAGCAATTTTAATCTCTGCTTTCATCCTAATTTAACACCAGATGGATGTATAGGCAGCAACTGTCTTTTTTTTTTTTTTGGGGGGGGGTAGGGAAACAGGCAGTATTCCCAGATGAGGAACTAAAGATTAAGCCCTGTATATCCTCACAACAATTGGCTTGTTAGTTTATTGTGAGCTACTATTTTGTCAGCTTTGAACATTAAGTCTTCGGCACAACTTTTTTGCTTTTTTCTTTCTTTCAAAGAAGACATAAGACAAATTATTTTCGTACTAATGATTTTTGTTTAGGCCGCCATTGGATTAAAAGTTTGGGAAAATGCTCTAAAATGCACCCCAGAGCATCTATAACCCTATGGCTTCTCAGGCCCTGGTTTATTTTGGTTATTTCCTAAATGGTTATTGCTGTCTTGGTCAGGAAAGGTATGTTGAAAGGATGCAAGAAAAACTAAAGCTGAACAACAGCAGTGAATTTCTTTCCTTAATCATAATTTCTGTTCAAGACATCACTGGATGAAAAGACTGTGTAAAAAGAAAAACTTTAAATGCACTTCAGAATACATAGAAATTTGTGTATTTTTGAAAAAGCTGAAGAGTGAGGTAAAATGTGAGGAAAAGAAGGAAAAAAAAGTAATGTGTATGGATGGGAAGCCCAAGATAGGGAAAGGACTGGAGGGTGTGGGTGTGTGTTTTGTGGGGGCTGAAACAGTTGGCCTAAGACACCGTTTCACCTAAATCCAGACCTGTATATAGAGTTGTTGTAATAGGTTCATAGGTTCATACTAGGCTATCTGCCCTAGGGCATTTATAAGCCTAGCCAGAATGTGTTTGGCTTTCACCACCCATTTTAAATTTATTTTGCTATGCTCTTTTTCGAGGTTAGTATACTGTGCCTCTGTCTAACAGTGACACAGAAGTGATACCCGGGGGTAAACCTACGATCTCCCATCCACTCATCAAGATTCCTCTTGAAGAGAGTCAATGAGGGACTCTGCCTAACCTGGACTGGGATTTTATTCCAGAGTGAAGGGAGCCTCTGGGTTATGAATCTGTCCCTCCAGCATATCCTATTTATTTCAGTGCTGAGGTTCAAGTCTCTCGAGCGCGTAGCTCGATGGGATTTGGATTTTCTGAGGTGCAGCATGTCCATTAATTCCGGGTTGGACATGGCTTTATACGTCAGGCACAGATCGCCTCTGAACAGGCGGTATGCCACTGAGTAGAGCTGGAGTTTCTTTAACCGGGCAGCATATGGCATCTGTTTGAGCCCTTTGATCCTCTTGGTGAGGTACTTTTGGGGTCTTTCCAGTTGCTGCAGGTGTCTGGTAAGGTACATCCCAAAAGGGGCATTGTACTCAATTATGGGCCTGATGAGGGATGAGTAAAGAGGCACGATGACCTTCCCTGATCTAGATGTGAATCCCTTCATGATTAGGTGGGCTATGTAAAATGTTTTTCTAACCACTTTGGCCACGTGGTTGTCAAATGAGAGATTGCTATCAACTTGGGCCCCAGGTCCCTAATTACTTCTTCTGTACTTAATGGATTACCACCTATGTGGTAATTTGTGGGCACTTTGTTTTTGCCAAAGGGGATGACTATACACTTTTGGCATTTAGCTTGAGGCCATGGCTCTGGCACCAGTTGTCTGTTTCTATGAGGCCCTTTTGGAGGATGCTTGTGTCGGCTGGAGAGTCGATTATGGCGCCCAGTTTGCAGTCATCTGCGAACTTGGTCAGCCACAGTCCTTCCATGTTGGCCTGTACCTCTGAGAAATATATACCGAACAAGAGAGGTCCCAGGACTGAGCCTTGTGGGACACCACTTGTAACTGGTTTGGAGTCTGACATGGCTCCAGCAATTCTAACCATGTGGGTTCTGTCCTTGAGCCAGTTTGCAATCCATCTAGTGACATAGGGGTTTATATTTAAGCTGGTGAGCTTATCTATAATGCCCGAGTGGGGTATTTATCGAAGGCTTTTGCGAGGTCCAGGTAGGCTGTGTGGACCTCCTTCCCCTCATCAATGGCCTTGGTGACTGTTTCAAAGAAATCAACCAGGTTTAAGAGGCAGGATCTGCCCTTAACAAAGACGAACTGGGTAGGATCCAGTGTCTGTAGGTCCCCAATATCTTTATTTATGAGGTCCATGATGATCCTTTCCATAGCTTTGCAGACCAAACTAGCCAGGCTTATGGGGCGATAGTTTCCAGGATCCGTTGAGGCACCACCTTTATGGAGAGGGACCACTGTTGCTGTACGCCACTCTTTGGGCACATATCCTGTAGTAAGGCTGAGATTGAACAGTAGTTTTATGTTTGGGTTTAGCTCTTCTTGGAGTTCATGTAGGACGCAGCCCAGGACACCGTCTAGTCCCATTGATGCTGTGTTTTTTGCTTTGGAGAGGGCGGCTCTTACCTGAGCATCTGAGATGTCAGGGGGGCAGCACTCTGCTGGGATAGATATTTGCCCTTTTGGTGGGGTGGGGGAGTTTGTGCTGAACCTGTCAGCTAGGATGTTGGCAATGTCTGTGGGTTTGGTGTATTTTTTGTCATTTTGGACTAATTCTGAGCATATCTGGGAATTACCACCCAGGTTCCTAACATAACTAAAGAAAGCCTTGCGATTATCCTTAGTGTCCTGTGCAATTTTTCTCTCGAAGCTGGCCTTAGACAATTTTATGAGTGCCCGTAGTTTTTTGCTAATACTGATCAGTGATGCCTTCCCTTTTTGGGATTTTGCTCTATCATTTAGTAGCTTCCTCCTTCTATTGTATAGTTTGTTTATGGCTGGGGTCCACCAGACAGGACGTCTGCCTTTGGAGGATTGGGTCTTGGTTTTATTTGGGATCGCATGATCCATGCATTCCTGAAGGTGTTCATAGAATGCGTTTATAAAGGATTCTGTGGTCTGGGCCATATTTTCCACAGGCCCTGGGGCTTTGAAGGATTCCACCTCGGTTTTGAGGAGTGTGAAATTTGCTTTAGAGAAGTTTTTCACTGTGGTTTTCTGGGCAGGGAGTGGAGTCGGGATGTGAATATCCAGTGAGATTAGTTTATGGTCTGATCTTACCAGTGAGGGATACACTTCTGGTCTGGAGCATAGAGTCCCCATGTTGGTGATGATCAGGTCCAGTATGTTTTCCCCTCTTGTGGGAGTGGTAACAAGTTGTTCCATAGCATTTGAGTTTATAAATTCTAGGAACCTTTGGGCTTGGGTGTTGGAGCTAGAGTAATGCTCCCAGTCTATGTTTGGGTAGTTGAAGTCGCCCAATATAATGGTGTTTGGAGTGACCTTCATATTTTCCAGTGTTCTCAGGAAGGCCGAGTGGGGTTCCTGGGTTTGGGAGGGTGGTCTGTAGCAGTCTATAAACTGGAAGGCAGTTTTACCCACTGTTAGTTGCACATGGATAGTCTCTGATGCTTCGTGCTTTGCCACCAACCTGGAGGTGTGGGTGTCTTTGATGAATATCGATACTCCCCCTCCTTTTGTGGTTCGGTCCAAGTTTTGGGGCCGAAAAACATGGTATGAGGTAATGCATCACTGTTGCAACTAAATGCTAGCAACTGTAAATGTCCCTCTGTATGATGGCAATGGGCCAACATAGTGTGGTACACGGGCCTGTTGCAATGTAAGAGCATTGTAGATACAGGTCAGTCTCTGCTTACCACTCCTAAATGTCTGCAGAATGAGCTAAAAGGTTGCTTGGGAGGGGTGTCAATGACAGAATGATACTTAGACTAGAACTTGACATTTGCTGGGGGCCCCCAAAATGCTAACACTGGCACTGCACACAGACACACACACACGCACACACGTGCACACACACACACACACGCACACACGCACACACACACACACACACACACACACACACACACACACACACACACACACACACACACACACACACACACACACACACAGTAATCCACCTTAAGTGCACCTTTATACTCTTACACAAACAAATGTGTCTGGCAGTTGACTTACAGAATTAAAGAGCTGTTAACAAGCTGTTTCTTGTGGTCCAGTGGTGCAAGGTTTGATTTCCTTAGCTTCTACTGCCTAACTGTATGACTCTGAGCAGGTCATTTAACCAGACACTGCTCCTAGGTTAAGTTTGAAAAAGGTCCATGCAGATCAGTGATCTATCCTGTAAAACAAATACAAAAACAAATTAATGTTCTTTTTCAAGCCTAGCCAGCCTGCTATGAACATCTTTTTTGCCCAGCTGAAGTCTTGAAGTTCAGAAAACCTGCTGTGTGGGTAGGCAGATTAAATTTCAGTTTCAGACAGATTACATATCAAACCAAACTGTCTCGGATGCCACATACAAGTGACTCAGTTTACAGCAAATCACAGCAATTTTTATATAGGGTTGCCACCTTTTAACAAAGCCAAAGTGGGACATGAGGGTGTGGCCAGTAGGACAGGGGGTGTGACCAATATGATACTGGCCACACCCCCGCCATGACATCACCAGAGGTGTTAAAAGAGATGCAGTTATGGATACAACATTGTGACATTACAGCATACTGAAAACTCAAACCATTTAAATGAAGTGAAGCATTACTGCAAAAAAAAAAAAACACTTTACTCAGTTGTAACAGTAAATAAACTTTAAAGGAATAAAAACACACTACTCATTAAACAAACACTTGCTTATTTAAAAAGTAAAAACATTAAAAAACCAACCATGACTATTCAGAAAGAAAACTTAAAAAAAATTACATACCACATACAAGCCAAGTATAAAATTAAGACTTTTTATTGTCAATTAAAGCTAAAGCAAAGAAAAAAATGCAAAACTACATACTGTACCCTAGTACTACATACTGCACACTAGCAAATTAAAGATAAAGCAAAGAAAAACACAAAATTACAAACTGCACCCTAAAAGCAAACTACCGTGTAACAATGACATGGTTTAGCACAATCTCAAATACACTGCATTAACTTCTGAGCATGCATCCACAAAAAAAAAAAAAAAAAAAAAACAGGAAAAAAGTTCATAAACATTTTACCTTTTAAAAATACTTCTTGCAAGAGAAGTAAAATAAACTACAATGTACAGCAGACTCCATGGACTCCTTTTACCTCAAAACATAGCAATTAAGAGTAATTTACCCAGCACAGCGATGAAATAAACAGGCCCGAGTAAAAGCAGCACACCCATATTCACATTACAAGCAAAGCAGGACATTTTAACCTTATTAAAAATGATTAAAAAATTAAATGCACACATTTACAAGTATAAATGAAAAGTCTTGAAACATATTTGGCAAGTTGGCAACATGTACCTACTAGAATAATAAATGCACTACATTAACTGTTAACATTCCCCCTCAAAAGGTAGACTTGTACCACATACACATTGACTTGCAAGAACTAACAGGAAAAATTACCCAAACAGTATATCCTAACTTCCCGAAAACAGCATTAAATTGCACACATTTCCACACACAAAAGTGCAAACTATGTTCGAACATTTTCTATCTGCAAACAGAAAATACCCAGAAAAAGCTACAACAATAGAAATACATCACACTAAATTTATATTTCAGTGCCCCCCACCAGAAATAAACAAAACATCTATACACACAGGTCAGCCTTTTAAAAGTAATGCTTCCAAATCATACCCCCAAGAACAATAACAATTGCATATACATACAGGTTTTATACCTTTAAAAACTACTACTCAAAAATCTCAAAATAACCACTGCACAGGTTTAAATACTGCGTACTGCACCCCCATCTACCTCTAAACATTAAAAATTTAAATAAACCACACTATATTCCCATTTTAAACTACTACTAAAAAATCTCAAAATAACCACTGTACAGATTTAAATACTGCATACTACATCCCCATATACCTCTAAACATTAAAAACGTAAATAAAGCACAATATTCCCATTTTAAATAACTAAAGCCACAAAATACTATGTTATGTACTTACCACTATCACAGTTTTTGCTGGGCTAGCTTGCTCCCTTCCTGCTGGAATGGCTAATTGGATGACTGGCTCTGTCTGCTCAAGTGCCTGGGCTGACTGGCTAGCAGGCTCCCTTGCTGGCTGGCAGGCTCCCTTGCAGGCTGGCTAGCAGGCTCCCTGGGCCTTGCAGGCTGGCTAGCAGGCTCCCTTTCAGGCTGGCTAGCAGGCTCCCTTGCAGGCTGGCTAGCAGGCTCCCTTGCAGGCTGGCTAGCAGGCTCCCTTGCAGGCTGGCTTCTTTGCTGGCTGGCGGGCTTCTTTGCTGGCTGGCTGGCTTCTTCGCTGGCTGGCTGGCTTCTTCGCTGCTGGGATTGGAAATCTCAGACCTTAAGTCCCAATTCCTTTGCAGCTGTAGAGCACTAAGACAAAACTGTTCTACAGCTGCGACCTTTATTGGGCTCTTTCAGGTGAATCCCCACCCCCTCCAATCCCTGCAGCCAATTGCTGCTTGAATTACACCACCCGGAGCTAGCAGGGAATCCTTTTAACTGCAGGTCCGGGTTGGTGACGTAGCCACATTGCTGTGGAAAAAACAGAAGTATTTTCGGCTTTTCCACGGCAATGGCAATTCAAGAGTGCGAAAAGTGGAAAACGGGACTTTTAAAATCC
>NC_056743.1:1517310708-1517510708 GCF_019279795.1 Protopterus annectens
CTTCTGCAATACAGTCTGTAAACATTGTTCCCTTTCAAGTGTCTTTCTTTTTTTTTTTGGAGAAACTGCACAGGCGGATAACATCTGGCAACGTACTTCATCCATCCTGTTCTGTTCACGTACTAACATATTAAGCACACATGGAATGTCACAAATGAGCCTACCAAGTAGGCACCTGATTCTCCTGAGCCATCCTTCCACATGATTTTGAGTATGTAGCAAATTATTATCGTGCAAGGTAGACACATTCCAAAAAGTAATAGGAAACATGAGAGAAAATCTGCTAGGTGACACATTCCGAGTAATCTGTTTTCTAAGCCGACCTAATACATACGTATCAGAGAAATATGTTATAAGCTCATGACCCTCACTAGGGCAAGCTTTGCTCAACTGTGTGAAGGCAGGGATAATGTCCCTCTGATAGAAAACTTAGTGCTATCAATTCTTTAACAGCAAGTTGGAAGTCTACACATGTGCCATACAATTTCGACAGACCTAACCGCTGCAGTTTTCTCCAAACGCTCTGTGAGAAATGAAACAGGCAACCTTCACTATTAACATTCGCAAAGTTAGCTGAAATAATTTTCATTGCAGCCAATTCTAAGTCACATAGAAGAAACCTTACTGTAGGGGTCAACTAACATCTTGTACATAAAGGGAACACACATTCCCACATGTAGTTGTATGCTATATAGGTTTTTTTAGACATCTAGCAATACAGTAAAGGGAGATATTTCTGTACATCATTTTGAACAATTAATGCATGTATACTGTACAGTTGTCTACACAACCTTCCCTGAGTGAGGAATACTCCATCCATGAACCACATGGTACTCTTACACAGGTCACCAAGGTCCTCTACAGTACTAAACACTAACACATGTACATTTAAAGCTATATGTACCCTTCTTTCTTGTATAAATGTGGATTGCTTCAATTTGAGATTGTCTATGCACACATCATTCAAGGGAGTACAGGGTGCAGATTGAGTTAGGAACCTTTTGCGACGTATCCTGGCCACACGCTGTAACATTGGCCTTCGCGTGGGCAAACTAACTACACTCTGTATGGATGTGCTAGCAAACACATCATTCACTAACAGTGCAGGGGTGCTTCTACAGTCTTTTGAAAGTTCCTTTAATTTATAACACACCTGATACCTCTCCACCTCTGTTGGGTCTGAAGCATGATTGTATGGGTTCGATTTTAATAACAGTTCCTCTACCCTTACCAACATAGTTATTGCCCTACCTTTACATTTGTGGGAGTTCTTCAGTCAACAACCCCAGTACTTCTTTAATCGTAACTGTTTTTCCAATACATACAAGAACCCCTCTACTATTAACATCTGATGTTAAGTTGTCTATCTCGCCTTCATTCTTGCTGGATGGGTTCGGAGCCGACCTCGGCTCCGACTCGGCCACTCTAAAAGCTTGAGAGTTGGTTCCACCGGCTCGAGGCTCCCCTTATATCCCACAATGCTAGGCGAGAGTTACCTCAGATCTCGTTTGCCGCTACAGCTTCGAGGTTGGTTGTTTCTACCGGTTCCTGGTGAGTACTATTTTCTTGTGAAATTAGTCTTAAAAACCCCTTTAATTTAATATTTTTACTTAGTTTAGAGTAGGTTAGAAAACTTTTATTCCCTACCCAAAAAAATTTCCGTTTCTTTTCCCCAAGAACCTTTGGTTCTTCCCTTGGGCCTATAGGCCTTTCCTTCCCTAGTGGAGTGTGTGTGTTTTATTGTAGTTTAAATTACTAGTACTACTACTACTTTTATTGTATTAACCTGACAGGGTATAACTAGTGTGTTTGTGTGCGTGTTTGTATACACCTGTTCAGACAAAAATGTCTAAAGAAGCAAAGGTCTCCGGATTCAAGAAGTGTGATGCGTGCTGTCAGAAAATGTCTCTGACAGACGCTCACACTTCTTGTGTCTATTGTCTGGGGCCTTTGCACCTGCAGGACTCCTGTGCTGTGTGCCATGGCTTCAGCCCCAGGGTCCTGCAGGAAAGAAAGAATAAATTAATTCTTAGAGGCTTACTCAAGCCAGAGGATTCCCTGTCTGTTTCAACAGGGAAGCCCTCTAAGGCATCTAGGTCTTCGGCTCCGGCTACTGAGCCGAGACCTAAGGTTTCTCAACCTTTGCCTTCATCGGCTCGGCTGGAGCCGATAAGTCTCAGTCCACAGTTTCTGTGGTCCCTCGGCTCCGCCGGAGCCGAGGTAATAGAGTTCCGTGTCGGCTCCGACCAGACCTTCGGAGCCGACAACTAGGAAGAGGTCCAGGTAACCATCTCTTGGCTCCGTTCATTCGGCTCCAGGATCTCCCCTGCTGTCTGAACGGAGCCAAAGGTCTCACTCCTCTAGGTCATCGAGGCTGTCGGATCATGACCTTCAGAGGGTAGTGAGTCGACTACTTAAGTCCGAGGCACTGGCCCAGATGCTTCAGAGTCCGACTCATCAGTCGATGCCTGCCCCGGTCCATCAACATATTCCTCCTTCGACTCTCTTGAGCTCGGAGCCGGGTCGTGTCGGAACCGAGACTGTGATTGCGCCGGAGCCGATACAATTGTCTTCGGCTCCGTCGGCTCCGTTTTCTTCCTTGGAAGAATCTCGGCGCCGGACTTCCCTCATCGGCTCCGAGGGGGTGAGTGGCATCGGACCCTTGTCCGACCCTCTCCTCTCGGGCTTGGCGCTGGTGAGTTCGGCTCGACATCGGCCTCGGAGCCATCACTGTCGGTGCCGAGGGGGTTCTTAGCTTCGGAGCGGGGACCTCTGGCTCTGCCTGACAGGGGTGCATTCGAGGTCATGCGGAGTGTGTTAGAGCCTGGCTCTACTCCACAGTCGGCTCCTTCCGCCCCTCCCTCTATGGTGCCTCAGGCTAAGTCGACTCACTCCCTCATCCCGGACCGCAGAGAGCCAGCTCCTCAGGAGCCCCCTGTGGGATTTCATCCTCTTCCGAGGCCTCTCCTGATTTGGCAGAAGAGCCCCTCGGAAGAGGAAGTGTAAGAGGAAACACATTGACTCACCTGAGTCCATCACGTCAGACACAGATTTGGATGATTCTGAGGGTTCCCCCCGTTCCCCTTCTGAAGATGTCTCCTTTGCAGACATTCTGGAGATCCTGAAACAGAGGGGAAATTGGCCAGCCCTCAACCCTTCGGAGGACGAATCTGTGTATCTTGAGGCGTTTGGCTCTCGTCCTTCCACCTCCTGGGTGTCCCCCCCTTCGACCCCCTCATGCAGGTGGTTGCTAAGAAGGCATGGACGGCTCCTGATTCAGTGGACCCCACCCCCAGGAGACCCTCTAAGTTCATAACAGCTCCAGCAGACAAACAATTTTTAAAAAAAGGAGTTTCTGTGGATGCTATGGTGGTAGCTGCTGCCACAAAGAAGGAACTAGCTGATCCTTCAGTACCTGTCCATCCACCTAACAAGGAATCCAGGTCCATGGATAGGTACGGGAAGCGGATGTTCTCCTCAGCGACATTTACCATGCGTTCGCTGAACTACCTGTGCCATTTTACTCGTCTTCAAAGGGACTTGATCAAGGAAGCGAGTGAAATGTTAAGGATCCTACAGCTGCGGGTTCCAAGACAAGATGAACACGCAGCTGGCTACCCTTAATTCCATAACCAACTCCTCCATGCGCCTTCTTTCTTACGCGGCTGATGGAGCGAGCAGAGCCGCAGGGACAGGTGTAGCCTTACGTAGGCACGCCTGGATGCGGCTATGCAATTTTGCGGACCCTTTCAAGACGTCTTTCACGAACTCCCCTTTTGATGGATCATCTCTCTTTGGTCCTCAAGTGAAAGAAACCCTGACTAGGTGCAAGACTGATAGCAAGACCCTTTCTGCCGTCGGAGTCCGTTTTTCTACTCCTTCCAGGCCTTACCCCAAAGGCCAGAAGGGTGGAAAGATGTGGTTCCGAAAACAATCGCAAGGGACTTCGCCTGACGCACAGAGTCGTTTTCCCACCAGAGGCAGAGGTGGGAATAACAATGGTAGACGTCGCCCTAGGGGCAGGGGGTCCAGAACCAGGGCAATCGGAAGCCTTCCTGACAAGCCCTTTCAGCATCCCTGAGGTGTTGCCCGACTGCCCATCTTCGAGGCAGTTGGGGAAGATTGTCACTGTACCCAGAAGCCTGGCTATCCCTGACTCAAGACAAATGGGTACAGTCCATCATTTCGAAGGCTATTCTATCCCCTTTTTCGCTTTCCAAATCAGTCAAAAATCCCTTCCAGATGTTCCACCGCTCAAAGGGATCTAGCAGCTTTGGAAATTTCAAAACTGCTTGCAAAAGAGCAATTCAGCCAGTGCCAGCAGACCAACAAGGATCTGGAATCTACTCAAGGTTCTTTTAGTTCCAAAGAAAACAGGGACTGGAGACCGATATTGGATCTCAGTGTCTTGAACAAATCAGTCAAGAAAACAAGATTTCGGATGGTCACGCTGCAATCCATCCTTCCCCTTTTGGGCAAAGGAAACTGGATGTGCTCTATAGACCTTCGGGATGCGTACTATCACATAAAATGAACAGACGCTCCAGAAGATTCCTCCGCTTCAGGCTGGGAACCAGTCATTTTCAGTTCAGGGCCCTGCCCTTTGGTCTCACCACTGCCCCGGTGTTTACCAAATGCATGGCAGTGGTAGCTTCTCACCTGAGACGACAAGGATTCCAGGTGTTTCCATATTTGGACGACTGGCTCCTCACAGCTCCCACCAAGCATCTCCTTCTGATGGCCAGAGATTACACTTTTCGCGTTTGTCAAAAGCTGGGTATTTCAATAAATTGCGAAAAGTCTGTTTTGTCGCCTTGTCGTACTATTACCTACATAGGCGCAAATCTAGATATGATAAACATGTCTGCAAGGCTAACACATCAAAGGATATCAGACATTCACAAATTGGTATCACTCCTTCTCAACAACAACAGAATCAAAGCCAGGTTAGTTCTAAAGGTATTGGGAATTATGGCAGCTGCCATACCTCTCCTCCCATTAGCCAGATACCACATGCGGATCCTTCAGTGGATGCTTTTTCTCAATGGTCATACCAGGAACTTCCAATGTCTCACACCATTGTGATCACGCAGGCGTGCAAAAAGCATCTCATGTGGTGGATGTCTTCCCCCCATCTCCTGTCGGGAAGACCTTTTGTTCCACCTCCTCCGGTTGCTACACTGACAACGGATGCCTCCCTGATCGGGTGGGGGGGGCATTATCAGGGCAGGACAGTCCAGGGCACTTGGCAACCAGACGAATGCCACTTGCACATAAATGTTCTGGAGATGAGAGCAGTGCTTTTAGCGTTGCAAGCCCTTCAAGACTCTCTTCCCTTGGGAACAATTGCAATCCAGACAGACAATATGTCTGTAGTGTGGTACATCAACAAACAAGGCGGAACCAGATCATATCCCCTGTGTCGAGAAACACTCAGACTGTGGTAATGGGCGATTTCTTCTCAGCGTTTTCTGATAGCAACGCACATCCCTGGGAAGTCCAATCATATTGTGGACAAGTTGAGCAGAGCTATTCTCATGCCTCACGAGTGGTCTCTGAAAGACTCTGTAGTGAGAGAAATTTTTCTCAAGTGGGGTCAGCCTTGCTGCGATCTTTTTGCTACTCCCCAAAACAGCAAGTGCAGAGAATTTTTCACTCTATTCCCTTTACCAGGCCAACCCAGCAGAGACGCTCTAGTCCAGGTTTGGCCCCGGGGACTTCTGTATGCATTTCCTCCTTTCCCACTGATCTCTCAAGTAATTCAGAAAGCTATCACTCAGAAGGCCTCATTGATCCTCATTGCTCCTTACTGGCCTCGACAGTGTGGTTCCCCTTTCTACATCATTTTCTCTTGGAGCGACCGTGGAATCTGGACCTAGTTCCAGATCTTTTGATCCATCAGTCGGGTCAGTTTCATCGCTCCCTCCCCTCTCTGAACCTCACTGCTTGGTTCCTCCAGTTCCAACCTTAGCCAGGCTTCCTCAATTATCTCACTCTGTTAGAGATATATTGATAGCTTCCCATAAATCTTCCACTCGAAAGATTTATTTGAGTAAGTGGAAACGCTTCTCATATTGGGCACAAGGAAAGGACATAGATCCTTTCACCGCTTCCATACAACTAGTCCTTGATTTTCTAGCTGAACTCTTCCATGCAGGTTCATCTCCCTCTACACTTAAAGTTCAATTGGCAGCTATTTCTAACTTTCATGTGGGTATTTCTGAATCTGCCCTAATGTCCCACAAACTCTGCAAAGCCTTTTTGAAAGGAGTTTTTCTTCTCAGACCTCCTATAAGAAATCCTCCTTCTCCTTGGGACCTAAATTTAGTTCTTGCTTCTTTGATTCTTCCCCCTTTCGAACCTGCAGCTTCCTGTTCCTTAAAATTGTTATCATGGAAAACTTTTAGTTATGTACTCACCATAACTTCAGATGTTTGGGATCCATCTCGCCTACATTCTGAATGATGGGTTCGGAGCCGATCCCTCGGCTCCGACTCGGCACGCTTATGCCAAAGAGCGAAGTCTCTTATTGGCTGAGCTTACTATATCCCAGGATGCACCACCAACAGTCCCCCAGATCTAGTTTGTCCGCATACATGCACACATGCATACCCTGCTTATATAACATCGTCAGATGAAACAAGATAAAAACAGTGGAGCTCAAAACCGTTCTATCTCTTCTGATCTGCAAGGCAGGGGGAAGGAGGGTGGGTATCAGGAATGTAGGCGAGATGGATCCCAAACATCTGAAGTTATGGTGAGTACATAACTAAAAGATGTTATGTGATCCTATCTCGCCTACATTCTGAATGATGGGACAGCGTCCTAGCACCTGAATCCTGGGTGGCTCACTGGAAAACACTCCTGAGTACCGTGGAACCAAATGAAGCTCGTCCTTTAGATGCCACATCCAATTTGTAGTGGGAAATGAAAGTGCGGGTTGGACCAAGTAGCCGCAGCACAAATTTCCAAATAGCGAGCTTGGAATGAAAAGCTATAGAAGTAGCCATAGCTCTGGTAGAATGAGCTTTGATAGATGATGCGAGTTGCTTATTTGAAGAAGAATAGGCCTGAGTTATGCAATCTCTGATCCATTTTGAGATTGTAGCTTTTGTGATGGTTTGGCCCAATTTATTATCTGAGAAGGACACAAACAACTGGTCTGACTTACGGAGGTTGCTGGGTCCTGTCTAAATAGAAGCGTAATTGCCTGTGAACATCCAATTTATGGAGAGTGTATTCTGCCTCATTAGAGAATTTTGGAAAGAAAACTGGTAGTTCTAGGGATTGTTGAAGACAGAAACTAGAGCAGACCTTTGGGACAAAGGATGGATTAGGCCTAAGAGATACTCTATCTTTGTGGAAAATCAGATATGGTGGTTTAATAGACAGGGTTGAAGCTCTGAGACTCTTCTTGCTGAAGTAATAGCCACTAAGAATGCCGTTTTCCATGACAGATATTTTAATTCGCATGTAGCAGCCGGTTCAAAAGGGGGGAAATGTTAATGCGCGAAGCACTAAATCAAGATCCCACGGAGGTGCAGGATGAAAAACTGGTGGTCTTAACAGACTCGCACCTTTAATGAATGTTTTGCATAGCCTGCTGCTCATCAAAGGAGGATCCGTAGATTCATGGAATTTAGAAATAGCAGCTAGTTGAACTTTAATAGTTGAGACAGAAGATCCCTGATTAAATAGGGATGTTAAGAATTTCAAAACCTCTGGGACAGGAGCAGTGATAGGGTCTAAGCCCTTGAGTTGAGCCCAGATAGCAAACCTCTTCCACTTACTGAGGTACAATTTGTTAGTGGTGGGTTTATGGGTCAAGACAAAATGTGAACAACTTCCGGTCTAGTGTGTGGCTTCTGACTAAGGTCGGAAGTGGAGGAGCCAAGCTGTCAATTTCAGAGATTGAAGAGACTGATGCCAATGTCCCGACTGATGGATTAGCAAATCCGGGATCAGGTCTAAGGTCCACGGATCGTCCACTGCATGCTTTTTCAGGTAAGGAAACCATATCTGACGAGGCCAGTATGGGGCAATCAGAATCATTGAAGACCTTAGCTGGGAAGCTTTTTGAATGACTTTGGGAAGGAGTGGGATTGGAGGAAAAGCATAAAGCAACCCTGTTGGCCAGGGTTGAGCTAGAGCATCCATGGCCGGTACTTCCTGATGTGGAATCAAGGAGAAGAATCTTTGGCACTTGGTGTTTTGTGGAGTCGCAAATAGATCGCAGCACGGCGTCCCCCATCTCTTGAAAACCTGGGCTGCTACTGTGCGGTTTAGAGACCATTCGTGAGGAGAGAGAATTGTCCTGCTTAATTTGTCCGCCAATACATTTGACTTTGCCGGGATGTGGGTCGCTACCAAGAAGCGGTTGGTAGCTACAGCCCATTCCCACACTCTCATGGCCTCTCTGCAAAGGGGATACGATCTGGTCCCTCCTTGTTTGTTCAGATACCAAACCACCGACATGTTGTCTGTGTGGATGGCGATGATACCCTGAGGAAGGAACTTGTGTAAGGCCTGTAGGGATCAAGTACAGCCCTCATCTCCAACACGTTGATGTGGAGAAGAGCTTCGTCCGAAGCCAGGAGCCCTGAACTAGCCTGCCCAGACAATGCCCCCACCCTATCTGGGAGGCATCTGTCGTCAGGGTAACCGCTGGAGGGGGGAGAACAAAGGGTTTGCCCTGATCTAAGTTGGATGTCTGAAGCCACCAGCGCAGGTCCCTTTTGCATATTTCCGTAATCATGATGAGATGATTGAGTGGGAGATCTTGAAAGGTCCATTGAGTTGATAAGAGCCACTGAAGAATCCTCATGTGTAACCTTGCTAGAGGAACTAAAAGTACCGTGGCAGACATTGAGCCTAGAACCTGTAGGACCATCCTGGCTGGGGCTTTGGATCTCGAGATCAGAGCTTGCACTTGGCCCTGTAAGGTTCGGATCCTTGGCGCAGGAAGAAAGACACGCATCAATCTTGAGTCTATCTCTGCTCCTATAAACTTTATGCGCTGAGAGGGCAGCAAGACAGACTTTGACCAATTGAATGTAATCCCCAGGGAAACACCCAGGAGATGGTGGCTTTGAGGTTGTCCATAAGTAGATGCCTGGTGGTGGCAGTCAGGAGCCAGTCGTCGAGATAGGGAAACACTTGGAATCCAAGGCTCCTCAGGTGAGCCGTCACTACTGCCAAACACTTGGTAAACACCCTGGGGCTGTGGTGAGGCCAAAGGGCAGAGCACAAAATTGGTAATGACTGGCTCCCAGGCTGAAGCGCAGATACCTTCTGGACGCCTGATGTATCGGTATGTGATAATAGGCGCCCTTCCGGTCTATGGACCACATCCAAACATCCCTCTCCAACAACGGGAGAATGGATTGCAACGTGACCATTCGAATTTGGATTTCGACGGATAGGTTCAGTCTGCTGAGATCCAATATTGGTCTCAGGTCCCCTGTCTTTTTTGGCACTAAAAAGAACCTGGAGTAATTTCCTAATCCGATTTGGTCTGTGGGGACCGGTTGGATGACTCCTTTTTGTAGCAGCTTTGAAGCTTCTGCGGCTGCTATTTCCCTTTGACTGGGTGGTGGGTCCGGGATTCTCTTGGACGGAGGGGGTGAGTATTTGAATGGGATGATGTAACCTCCGGCAATTATCCAAGCACCCATCTGTCCTGAGTGATTGACTCCCAGGCTTTTAGGTGCTTGGCAAAACGACACCCGACTGGCTCCGGAGCAGCACAGCCGGGCAATCCCTCATGTCGTGTGGGAGGCTGAAGAGCCACGAAAGGACTCGCGGTCTCCAGAATTGCGGGCCCTCTGCCGCCTCTGGGACGGCGTCTCCCTGAAAAATTTCCCGCCCTCTGCCTCTGGACGGGAATCTTCCTGCTGTTGGGAGAAAACTTGCGAGATTTCCGAACCACATTTTCCCCTCCTTTGGCCTTGGGGTAAGGCCGAAAGGGAGTGGAATAACGGGCCCCGGCAGATAACGTTTTCCCTCTTGCTCACAGCGGTAAGGGTGTCTTTCACCTTGGGTCCAAACAATGAGGACCCATCAAAGGGAGCGTCGTGAAGGAAGACTTGAAGGCCTCCGCAAACTGACACAAGCGGAGCCAGGCCTGTCTACGAGAGCCACGCCTGTGCCTGCCGCTCTACCCGCCCGGCCGCATAAGATATGAGCCTCATGGACGAGTTAGCAATTGACGTCAGGATAGCCAACTGAGAGCTAACGGACTGGGCTAGCTGCTCAGGTAGGTTACCCGAGAGGAGTCTGACAACTCCTTGACCAGATCCCTCTGAAGCCTAGTAAAATGTGCCAAATAATTCAGAGACCTTAAGGTAAAGGCCGCTGAAGTCAGGGTGCGCTTCCCGTACCTATCCATACTCCTAGACTCCTTATTAGGAGGATGGATGGACGTTGAAGCCTCTGCCACGTCCTGCTGTGTAGCAGATGCCACCACCATGGCATCTACAGCCACGCCCTTGGTAAGGAACTCCTTCTCCTGTGGAGCAGATAAGAATTTGTTTGGACGAGAAGGGACTGGTTCCACAGTATCCGGGTGTTCCCACGCCCTTCGACAAACTAAATCCAGAAGCTCGTCGAAGGGCGGAGACACCCAGGAGGCGGAGGGCTGAGCCCCAAAGGCCTTGAGGAGCACTGATTCGTCCGCAGAGGGGGGTTTGGACATCCAGCCGCCTCGTTGTTTGAGGATCTCCAAGATGTCTGCAAAGGAGACATCATCCGAGGACGACTTAGGGACCCTCTGCATCATCCATATCCGTGTCCGATGTGATAGACTCGGGGGAGTCCACGTGCTTCCTCTTGCACGATCTCTTCCTTGGGGGTTCCTCTGGAGAAGACTCCGAAAAACCCTCAGGAAGAGGGGAACCCCCACTGGGGGTAACCTCAGGCCTCGGGGCTCCGCTGGCCATAGACAGGGGAACTACCAAGGACCCAGTCTCCACGCCCAGGGAAGGTGCTGGTAAAACCGGAGAGATGGCAAGAGGGTTTGGCCAAGGCACTCCTCATGGCCCTGAAAGCCGGACCTCCAGAATCCTGGGAGCGCCCAGTCTCCGGGGCCATGATAGTAGACGGAAGTCCCGCAGCCGAAGCACCGAGAGGGAGGCTCGGAACCGAGAGCATCGGTCCCGAAACATCACCCTCGGGTCCAGCCGAAGAAGTCCGCGTACCAAACTCGGACCCGAGGGCCCGGGTTGGAGTAAGGGTCGGAGCCGACCCTGAGATCTCCACCGGCTCCAAGAGCACCTGCTCCGACGGAGCCGAAGCAGTCGGAGGAGGAATAGCAATGGGATGGGTCATGGCCATCGGCTCAAGCCAACTGGGTCGGAGCCGAAACAATTTTGGAAGACTGGGGACTGGAAAAGTCTTTGGAGCACCCTGTCTATATCAGAATCCGACATTCTCAAGACCGAGAGGAAACAGAACGGGTTCGAGAAGACCTCTCGGCCCCAATGGACTAGGGGACCGGCTCCGAGGCGACTCGATGAGAATCGGCGCCGAGGAAACACACACACCAGATTCCATCGGTGCCGAGGTAGACTTCGGCGCCGAGGAGGAAGTGTCTGAGCGGGCGACCCTTGTCGGCTCCGAGAGCAGTGGAGCCGACGAAGGTGACCCGCCTCTCGATGCCCCAGCCATCGGCTCAAGTCCGAGGAGTCGATACTGGAGGCATCGAGGCAGACCGTTCGACCTCGGCCCAAGTCTTTGGAGCCGAAGGAGAGGCCTGCCTAGGTCTCTTGGCAGTCGGATCCGACGGACTGGTCGGAGCCGAAGCCCTTTCCTTTTTGGCAGGAGTCGGAGCGAAGACAAGGCTTCTTCAAAAGAGGGTTTAATCAACCCTTTAAGAATTAATTTATTTTTCCTCTCCTGGAGGACCCTAGAGGAAAAAGCGTGACACACGCTGCATGACTCCTGCAAGTGCTTTGCCCCTAAACAATAAACACAAAGTAGATGGTCATCAGTAACAGACATCTTAAAAGCACATTTAGTACATTTTTTAAAGCCCGAAGGCCTAGGGGCTTGAGACATAATGCTAACAATTCCTGACAGGAAATTTAATCACTGTAGAATCGGTAATGACAAAAAAGCCGAAGGCTTACAGAAACTGTGTAAAACACAACCTTAGGTGTAATAACCGGGAACTTTAAACACTAAAAGTTCAGTTAAAGAGTTTGACCAAAACGGCCCTGGATTGGAAGTGGGCGCCAAAACAAACTCTACACAATCACACACAATAAATTTCAGTACTCAATCGAACACAATATCAATAGCAATAGCAATAGCAATAGCAATAGCCGTTAAAACGGCTTTTGTTTTGAAATACAAGCACAAAAACTGACAGAAAAGTAGTTAATAAAGCTACTCAGCCCAGCCAGCTCGAGACCACGTCCTTGCAGTTAAGCGGCAAACGAGATCTGGGGGACTGTTGGTGGTGCATCCTGGGATATAGTAAGCTCAGCCAATAAGAGACTTCGCTCTTTGGCATAAGCGTGCCGAGTCGGAGCCGAGGGATCGGCTCCGAACCCATCATTCAGAATGTAGGCGAGATAGGATCACATAACATCTCTTTTTCTGGTAGCTATTACATCAGCTAGAAGAGTTTCAGAGCTTCAAGCACTCAGTTGTCGTCCTCCTTATCTTTTGTTTCATAAGGACAGAGTATCCTTACGAACTAACCCGTCCTTTTTGCCTAAGGTGGTCTCGACATCAAATCTAAACCAAAGCATTGACCTCCCTGTCTTTTTTCCAGAGTATTCCAATAGGTCTGAACAAAAATTACACTGCCTGGATGTTCATCGTCAATTGAGGTACTACTTGGATAGAACAAAACAATTCAGAAAATCTGATCAGCTGTTTGTCTCCTATGCAGAAAGCAGAAAGGGACTTTCAGTTTCAAAGGTATCATTATCCAGATGGCTAACATCTTTGATTTCCCTGGTATATGAAATTAGACAACAAAAATTGCCTAATAAACCTAAAGCCCATTCCACCAGAGCTTTGGCTACTTCTTTAGCCTTCCAAGACAGACTGCCTATTGACACCATTTGTGCAGCGGCTACTTGGGCTACTCCTCACACTTTTATTTCTCATTATAAGTTGGATTTAGCTTCTAGGCATAGAGCTAACTTTGGTTCCACTGTTCTCAAGAGTCTGTTCCGTTAGGCCACCCGGGACAAGGTGCTAGGGACGCGGTCCCATCCAGCAAGAATGAAGGCGAGATAGACAACTTAACATATAGAAGTTATGTTCTTACCATAACGTTCCATGTTAGTTGTCTTCTTCTCGCCTTCTTCTTGCGCCCCACCCTCCTTCCCCCTGGCCTGGACAGACCTAGAGGAGTTGTGATCGTGACCTCTCTTTCTACCACCTCTTTCGTAGGCATATGCTGTTGTGCATATTTCCTGGATCAGGATGTAGGTCACCCTTCTTTCTTCCTGTTGTTAGAGGTGGACTCTGTTTAGAGTTATTCTGTTACTATTATAAGCTGGGGTTAGCTTACAAACGAGATCTGAGGTAACTCTCGCCTAGCATTGTGGGATATAAGGGGAGCCTCGAGCCGGTGGAACCAACTCTCGAGCTTTTAGAGTGGCCGGGTCGGAGCCGAGGTCGGCTCCGAACCCATCCAGCAAGAAGAAGGCGAGAAGAAGACAACTAACATGGAACGTTATGGTAAGAACATAACTGCTATTTTCCCTTTTTGAGACTGCATAGTGCAATACTTGCCACCTATCATGCCAGGTCTGTTTAGCGAAGCGGTAGCCATACTGCTACAGAAAACATGCCATACGCACAACTAATTGAGCAGACTACATCCCTTACGTACTTTCCTGAATTAGCGGAATAATGCATGTTAACTGAAATGGATTTAAAGGTTAACAGTTTATAACGAGTAAATGTATCAGTTAGGTTTTTATTGGACTATTTTATCACATGACGGTTTGAATGAGAATATTTAAGATTTATGTGGTTATTGATTCTAGTATTCTGAAGAAGTCTTTGTTATATTCTGACGAAAACGCTAAATAAAGTTGTGTTTTTGCACACTTTGATTTCACTTTTTTGAGTGCTCATGGCAAGTTTGGTGATTCGTGGCTGCCATCAGTTTTTGTTTCAAGTCTTCGTTTGGGTTACTGGTTTGTCGAGTTGTGAGTGTACACTGATTTTAGACGTGGACACCTCATTGCGCACTATCACTCTGGGGAATGACCCAGTGGAGAATATTGGATTGTTAACTCAACTGATACAAGAAATATCTAAAGAGACTCCTAGTGGAAGCAGAACTGAAAGGGTTCGGTTAAGTCCTAATTTGTCTGACTCTTGCTTGAACACTACCAATTTACAAGGTAACAACAATGGCTCACTGGTGAGGCAGAACTTAACAGACTGGCTACAAAAAGATTTTTTGTTTATGGGTGGAAGAAACAATAATCATGGTACTCCTACATTTCAGCAATCTTTGAATATGTTTGAAACAAAATTACTTAAATACGGAAAGCTACAGCTAGAAAATGCCTATTTTCTAGAATGTATTAAAAACAAAGTGGTGCAGAAGGGTCTTAGGCATTGGAAGTTCCCCACAGGACTTGTATACAACTCACCACTTTATCTTGAACTTATTGCACTGTTTGATAGACAAGGTATGGAATTGCTTGATATTTTAATGAAGCACAATCATAACAGAATAGAAAGTTTGCAGAAAGAGTTGTCTGACCTAGACAAAACCATATGTAATGATTTCCTTTTTGAGCACAGTGTGTTTTAAGTATAAGAATGTGTTTGTTAACACTGATAAAATGACTGGGTATATACAAAATCGTAAGGAGAACAGGCTGCTAAGGGACATTAATGCATATGCGTCTAGTTTGGCATATCCCAAGCCTGCACAGACTTCAGTCAACCCAGGTTTTGATTGCAATAATACGAATGAGCAGTAAGTCACTTCTGATGTTTCATGTGATCAACAAGCCCCTTTGGAGCAGGGCATTCCAAGGAGATCCTCGAGAATATGGAACCAAGCGCAGCAATCAAATTACAGGCCACCGCGCTATTGACAAGGGTGGGGGTATCAGAATCAGCAGCCCTTTTACAACAGACAACAGTACTGGAAATAACTGCTACAGAATCAACTAGTACATTTGATTTTCACGACGATTTCCGATGTCTACAATTTGAAACTTTTGATGCACCAGTTGTGTTGTCAGAAGAACTTAATGATACACACAGTTTTCAGAGTGAGCATGTTACGAAAATTACCAACTCCAAAGGTGACTTTACTGTTTTTAATTTTACTACTTATCTGTTTAATGAAAAAATTGCGAATTTGTTATGTAAGGGCCTAAATTTTGTGCCTTCAAGATGCTCTGATTTAGTAGAAGTTATTTTAGACTTAAAGATGTTTGTTAGAAATTTAAATTTTCGTTTAATGTTTAGCAACAATGTGACTAATGATGACAACTATTTTTTACACAAAAAAAGTCTTTTCAACCCTCCCTTGATACATTGTTTGACAGTATTTGAGAAACTGTGTGATTTTGATTTTCGAGCAATGTTAGATGGTAAAGAAAGTTTGACACACAATTTATCTCAATCAGAAAGTCAATTGTTAAACGAATTGATTAAAAACACCTCAATTCGTATAATGAAGCCTGACAAGGGAGGGGGCATGGTACTAATTTCTAAAGATGATTATACCAGTAGAATTAATTTTTCTTTTGCCATATTGCGCTGTCTATGATGTATATTATGCATGTGATTTTCCCTGTCTGTAAAAATTTGTCTCTTGTATTTTACCTTTTACATTGTGTAACCTATTGTATTCACAACTGCTTGTGGAGCTTTTCACCCCGGGCCTCCACTGAAAATGGGCACTTCTTGGCCCAGTGGACTTCCCCGGTAATCAAACTGAAAATTAATTAATTAATTAATTAATTAATTAATTAATTAATTAATTAATTAATACGTTGTTACTAGAACATAGTACATATGAAGAAGTTTCTAAAAGATTAAAGAATGTGTCATACCAAAGAATTGACATGGCTTTACAAGATTTGTATGACCAAGAATTAATAGATGGTAGGCTGCTTGATTTTCTAGTAGTCAAATTTCCTAGGACACTGTGCATCTTTGGTATTCCGAAGATACACAAAGATAAATTGGACCACCCTATGAGGCCCATTGTCAGTGCCAATGGTTTGAAAACAGAATTCATAGGAAAATACTTGGATTACACACTCAAAGATGTGTTGAAAAAAGAAGAGCATATATGCATTGATTCTTGGCATTTTTTGAAAAAAATTAAATGTTTTACATTATGATAAAAATGTTTATTTTTTGGCTGTAGATGTAGTTAATTTATATGGTTCCATTCCACACAATATTGGTATTGAGTGGTTTGAAGAATTCTTGCATGGTAGCTCTCTGTTCACTAACAACCAGGTACTTATTCTTGTTTCTTTGATGGACATCATGTTAAAAAATAATTTCATTTTTTTTTTGAAGGTCAGTATTTTCATCAAAAAATGGGTGTGGCAATGGGGGCAATATGTGCCCCCATTTTTGCAAACATTGTCATGTTAATGTGAGAGCGCAAATATTTATTTAATTCTTTATTTGCTGATAAATGGATTCTTTATTTGCATTACATAGATGACTTGTTTTTTTTTTATGAACAGGTGATGAAATAGTAATTCATGACTTTATGGACTACATTAACAACACTACAGAGTTTTTGAAATTTACTTACACATATTGTAGGGACAGTATTAATTATTTAGATGTCACTATCAGAAAGGAGAACAACTGTGTTGTAAGTAATTTATTTAGAAAGCCAACTTATAGTAATAGCTTATTGCATTACAACAGCAGTCATCCTTTGCATGTAAAAAATAATTTTGTGAAAGGGCAATTTATCAGATTAGCCCACATGGTTACGAAAGACAAAGATTTTTTGGATCAATGTCATGTACTTTTGGATATGTTTTCATCTCAAGACTATCCCTTAGAACTTTTGGATAATTTCTTTAATGAAATAAGTATTAAAAGGGAACAAGGATTGATCTACCAAGTTTGAATTATGGTAACACTATTATTTCGGTAAATAGTAACCATGAACAAACAATATCAACAGGTAACAAAGATTACTAGGTTTAGTGTACACCATCAATTTTTATCTTACATCTTAAATAAGAAGTGGCATATTTTCCAGGGTTTCGATGGAATTATGGAAAAATTAGGATCCAAACCTAGTATTGTTTTCAGAAAAGGGTATACATTTAAACTGTTAGAAAAGAAAGGACAAAGTAACAAGAAAGAAAAGGTCATAGGAATGAAAAAATGTGGATTTTATTCTCAATGTTCACTTATTAAACTAGTAAATAAGATCAAAATAAATAATAATTACATCAAAATAGGAGGAAAATTCACTTGTGACACTGTGGGTGTTGTTTATGCAGCTTTGTGTGAGTCTTGGTCTGGTTTTTATATTGGCAAGACCAAGAGAAAACTTAAAGAACGGATGTACGAGCATGCTAGAGACATCAAAAATAAAAACAAAAACAGTGCATTATCTAGGCATATTGAGAATAATCCTTCACATTATTTTAAATTTGTTGTTATTGAAAAAGTCCCACAGGACCTTAGTCGAGGACCTTGGGAAGACTTGTAGATTTCAAAGAATTATGTTGGCAGATTAGGTTGAATGCCTTATGTGTACCTGGGTTAAATGATGGTATCTCTTTAGCCAGTTTTTTAAAACTGCGCTCATATAGAGTGTAGTTACTATCATCATTTTAGTAAATTAAGGCACAATGAATGTTGATTTCAGCTTTCTTTGCTGTTATTTAATATGCAGTAGTTTTAAGACACATCATTTCTTGATTTATGTCTTTAAGAGAATTCACCTTGTGTTTTTAAAATGTATCATTTGGGTTTTTATTGGACTATTTTATCACATGACAGTTTGAATGAGAGTATTTAAGATTTATGTGGTTATTGATTCTAGTATTCTGAAGAAGTCTTTGTTATATTCTGATGAAAGCGCTAAATAAAGTTGTGTTTTTGCACACTTTGATTTCACTTTTTTGAGTGCTCATAGCAAGTTTGGTGATTTGTGGCTGCCATCAGTTTTTGTTTCAAGTCTTCGTTTGGGTTACTGGTTTGTCGAGTTTATAACGAGTACTGTAACAGAGTTTATGTAATGAAATGTTTCACTTGTGCAGATTATACAGTACGTATAATTGAAAATACATATATTATTTACATTACAGGTGCTTACAATTCCTAACTGATGTACTTGCATCACACAAAAAGTGTTTAGTAGGGAAGTTTGGGCCAACTATAACATTTCTCTTTTATATTTTTCAGTACTTAGGTGGTTCGACATTTTAGTACTTCGCTATTTATGTGTCGCTCAAAGCGTGTTCGCTATTTACGTGTTTCCTTCTGGTAATATAGACCCACTCTTTACCCCTCCCTGAAGAAAAGCAAAGAAGCTAAGCCTTGACATTCATTTTGTTCCCTTCCCCTACTCCAGGAGCAGCAGGTGTTTGAACCACTAACTGAACTCAAATCACCTCGATCATAGTTACTGCTTTATCCCTTCAACAGAGATGGCTGTCTGACAGTGATTAATTATTTATGTATTTATTTATTTACTATTTGTTAACTGGATAAGTAAATTGGTTGTCAGGATCTTTTAGCAATGACTGTTTACTTGTTTGTTTGTATATTTACCATTTAACTTGGTAAGTAAATTGGTTCTTTGTCCTTTCAGCCATGACCTGGGTGAAAGTGCAAGGGTAATTACAATGTATGGACATTTTGGCTGTGCCAACCAAACAGCACATTCGTAAAAGGAAAATAGACTACCAGGACAAAGCCCAAACAGACAAAGGGCAAATGTTAAAACTCCACACAGGCAATAGCCAGAAGTCAGGAATAAACCCAGAATTTGGAGCTGGGAAGGCTGATATCTTATTATTAATCTACCATGCTGCCCTGAACTGTTGTGTTCCCATCCTGTGTTGTTGAGGTTACCATAAAATGTCACAAGCTCTTTAAGTGTCCGTCCATCTATTTTTGACACCTGCTCACTTGCTTTATCAAATTCAAAGTCACAGGGTATTGGAGTTTATACCAATAATCAAGGATTTAAGGCAGGAAGCATTTCTAGATAGGATATTATTTTATCTCAGGACACACACACACACACACACACACACAAATATATATATATATATATATATATATATATATATATATATATATATATATATATATACACACACACACACACACACACACACACACACACACTCACACACACACACACACACACACACACACACACACACACACACACACACACACACACACACACACACACACACACACACACACACTGCTCATTTACACCTAAGGTCTATTTGATCATTGCCTATACATCTACCTGCATATATGTGGAATGTGGGAAGACAGTGCGGCCTCAGATAAAAAAAAAAAAAAAAACATGTAGACACAGGGAAGGCAGTCCAGCTGGGAACCAAGCAAGATAACTACGTGCTGTGAAGCAGCAATGCTAATTTTGCCCTACTCTTTCTCTTGATCTTTAAATAATGGATGCATAACTTTCTGTCTAACAGAAAGAAAGATAATACTTATTTTATGACTAAGTTTTGAAAACAATACTCAAATTCAACTCATCCTATAATGATTTTAATTCAATTCTGAATCAATGTTTGATTTAGTGCAGAGGGCATTTTGCATATTAAATTAATTCTGCCATTAACAGTTTATTAGTTTCCTTCAAACATAATAAGCTAGTAAAATAATATCAGTTCTACTAAATCTAAATATACAACTGCTTTACCCCTGCCCTTGGCTACCTCCACATGTTGGTCTCTTGTCTGTTTCTTTTTTAACTGCCTAGCAGAAGCTGCCGTCTATTACTCACACAGAAAAAGAGTATTCCATGGGTCATAGTTAATACAGTATTTTAGGTAGATTGATGCTTTTACTTACATGGAAGAATGTTAACACCACAGAAGAATGTTGACCTGTAAGTCAGCAATACAGAATTCAAGGTTCTTGGGGAAACCTGTAGAATGAGTGTTGTTAGGCATGAAAGGAGCTAAATAAACTGTTGCTTAGCTAAGAACTCTTGTGTACCTGGTAGGCAGAGAATTCATAAACGAAACAATGGGGCAGGTAGTTACAATCTGCCATTAACATCTGTATTTCTGTGTACACTGAATAATTTTGGTTAGAAACAAATACATGACCTGCTATAGGCAGAAGCAGACTCACAGAACACCTCCAAGATATTTCAGTTTTATGAGCAGTGGCGTCCAGTATTTCTAAAACAAAGTGCCCTATTTGTTTATTTTTATCAGATAGTGTAGTCATTAGACATAGGAAGTCATAATTTAATTATCTGTTTTGAAATCACTCTGTTCTGTCCTCTAAACAGAAATCTGAATTTAACTGACTTACTGAATAATTCTACATAACAAAAAAGAGCAGCACAGTGCAACAAATATTTTAAGTTGACTGTTAGACTGTAGTTGTCTTTTTTTCCAAATAGAATCATTTTCTGCTTTTCACTAGAGCAGCAGTTGTGCACAATCTGTTTATTCACTAGGCATCTAATTGTAGCCGTGGTCATTGCAGAAAAGACTGACAAGAATTAATTCATTTAGCTCATTTATTCACTTAATGGATAAATAAGATCAAGGATTTTGTCTTTTGATTTTGACTGAAATGAAAGCAAAAATAAAATACAGAATTTGTTTTAGCTGCTTCTTGCAACATTTAGCACTGTCTTAAGACTATATTTTATTTATTTGCTGTTCAGCTGCTGATTAAAGAAATGCAGTGTCGGTCCAATAACAGAAAACACAAAGACAATGGAACACAGATGTGATGTAATACCTTTTACTGGACCATCATAGATGTTGCAATTACTCCAACTGGCATGAGCCCTGACGAAGGGCTCACGCCAGCTTGAAAAACTGCAAAATCTATACTCTGTGAGACACTTGAATACACAGACTGTGTCTGAAGACTTGCTCTGCTCAAGTTTGTGTGTCTTTAGAGTACAATTACAATCTGGGCCCCTGCAAAACATTTTTTTTTATTTAAAACTGGCTGCCAATTGTAAGTATAATGTGACTGGGTTGATCTGTGGCAAGTTGGTCAAACTCAAACAGTTGGTGTTCAAGTTAAAAAGTAACTTTCTCTCTTAAACATAACCTTTACAGAATGTCTTCAACTTTTTTTATGAGGAAAAGGTGTTCACAAAGACAGTACTTGTGCTTATGACATTGTGTTCTCTTCAGATGTGTGTCATCATTTGTCATCTGGTTTTCTGTATGCCTAAATAAGTATACGTTAGCCAATCACAGACTGTCTCTCCCAAAATGCAGGTTCTTCAATTATTCATGTCTAAATTTTTGCTCTAGTTCTATGTTGACATATTCTTACCAGACAATGTAGATATTTTCAGTGATTGTTTTCCAGGAGCACTTGACTTTATTTACACCACCATCCTTTCAGCTCAAATCATGGCATATTTTTCTTGATAGCTGCACAAATCCTATCAGTCCTTGCAGTCTGAGATACCACATACAATCTTAATGTTTTACTTTGTGATACTTTGATAAGTGTTCCTTACTGTACTAAATTGTGCAGGGTGGTGCACTGGAATTGCTAGTGTGCAGCATACCAATTGAGATATTTTGGATAAAAAAATGCATATTTGCAAATTAACTGTATGCACTGAAAGAGCAGATTGAAGTGTGTTTTGCCAAATCATTTAGAATACATAAAAAGAAAGGTTTGAACCACAGTAGAGATAAGGAGTAAGTAAGCAGTGAAACACAATCATTACTGTTAATCTGCATGTTTTGTCTTTTTTCCCAGAGTGATTTACTGTTGTTCACAAGGGCAGCAAGTTTGAGTTTATCTTGCATGGAGTCTGAGAGAGCAGACTGACATGCTTACTGCTAATGAAAGGACTGTTCCAGAATCCATATTAGTGCATACATGAGCTTCCACAGAAGTATCAACAGTACAAATGAGGGGTGATGTTAGAGGTATGTACAGTGGAAGCCAAGAAAAGAGCAGCATAAATCCACATGAAAACATCTTACATCTGATGTGTGAAAAGACAGGAAGGTCCACAGCAAAAAAAAAAATATATTTTTTTTTACAGAAGGCCTGCACAAAAAAGAGAAACAGCTATAGGTAAGTGAGGGATTTGTGTGGTATTACACTTGGGAATGGGCAAGACACCTCAGTAAGCTATTTGCATGTGCTGTGACATGAAGAGGCAGCAGAAAGATCCTTTGGGTGGTGGAGAAGGCACCTTAGGGGTAGAAGTCAGAAATGTTTATCCAGTTAGGTAGAAAAAACTTGACTGAGAATGATATAAAAGTGGTATAGATTAAGCAACCTTGAGCAATCAACTTGCACAGTGACCATCTTGGATGTGCTATACTGTTTGTTTGTTTGTGTCTTTCGGCTTTTCCCGGTTAGGGGTCGCCACAGTGGAACTCCAGTCTGCTAATGATTGGCACTAGAGTTTTTACGTGCTGGCTTGCTGGGCCTAACGCACAACCTTCAACGAAGGAACGCCCGTTCATGCATGTCACCACACAGAAGACGCTCTAACTGAGAATCGAACGGGCAACGTCTAACTGTGAGGCGACAACGCTATCACAGCACCACCAATGTGCTATACTGTATATCAATGAAACTGTTACACCAAGGTGCATCATGATAAAGTTTCAATGTATGTCTAAAGAAGTCATTCATTGCTGAAGGACATGATTTCATTTTCTGACTGGGGATTCACCATTAGAAAGAAAGGCATGTTTTTGAAATAGCTTGTTAATCACTAAAGTAGATAGGAATATGAGCATTGAGAAAATAGGTTTCATTACTTTAAAGGACATTGTCTTAGGGCAGAAAGAGACTGGATATGTTTCTCATAGCAGCAAAGTCAACATGTTTAGTGACATACACAACACGGAACTTAAATTGTAAGATACCAGTTCAAATGTAATTGGATACTAATGCAAATGTTCTTACTTGACAGTCAGTATAAGTGAGAAGAGTCCTTTAGAAAAGTGATGCAGTGTTATAACCTATATGTGACAAAGCACTAAGGGCAGTATTACTCACTTCCTGTACCTGTGTAACATACTCCCTAAATGGTTGCAGTGGCACAAGAATGAGCCCAGGACATTGCAAAATTCATAGAGATGTGGTACTTGAAGAAATATGACTTGTATGTTACTATGCCACAATGTGCAGTATATTGTACAGAACTTGAAGGAAAAATAAAAGGATTTGCATTTGAGAAGGAATTAAGCTGTGAGAGATGGCAAGTTAACAGGAGGAGGAGGGGGAGGAAGAGACATTGTTAATCAACAAAGAAACTGGAAAGGGCAGTACACTGGGAGTAATGGTTAGTTACAAGCTCCCAAACAATGCAGAATAAGGATACAGGAAAAGTATAGAAAAAAACATCCCTGACCCAGGAAAACTATACAATGTATTTAAACATATTGGAAACACTCACCATCCAACCCAACACCATATTCATGAACAACTTTAATTACCCCACTATTAAATGGGAATTATATGCAACACCAAACATACAGACACAGAGATTCCTGGATTTTGTAAACACAAACTCCCTGGACCAGACTGTCAATACCCCAACCAGGGTTGCAACCATACTGGATCTGGTCCTCACTAATATGAGAGAGCACTGCACACCTCCTAGTGTAATATCATCTCTGTTAAGGTTGGACCACAAAATGGTCTCCTTTGATACATAAATAAATCTTGGAACCCCAGCTAACCCTGGAATATTCAGAAACTACACTAAGGTTAACTTTCTACTATTAAGCGTTAACCTGGCAACATTTCAAGCCCCCCATATACCCTGAGAACACTGCTGCCTATGTGGAACTGTTAACAGAACCTTTATACAAGTATGTTAATAGCTGCACAGGAAGAAATACTGAACTAACTCAAAAAGCAAGCCACTCTGGTGGAATCACAACATCAGTAGACTGTATAACAGAAGGAAGAAAATCATGACAAAAATTAGGAGATGCAGCACCCAGCTGGATACAATCATTCTCATCAAACTAAACATGCAAATCAGAGGACAAATAAAGTTTGCCAAAGCCATATTTGAGGTAAAGCTGGCCTCCCAGGCCAAGAACAACCACAAGGCATTCTTTTGCTATGGCCGCAACCTCAAAGGCAATGCACAACTGTGTGCAAAGTTCATTGTAAATGGAGCCATATATACCAAGCCAAAAGATAGAGCAAACCTATTGGTTGACAAATTCAACCTCCAACTTTACCCCTCTCTCCACCTCAACCCTCCCTCAGGAAATACCATTGAATATAACTCTCCCTGCTATCACTAGGGAACAGGCCCTTAATGTTCTCTCTATAGCCAAGAACACTGCAACAGTGGGTCCAAACAATATCCAGGGATGCCTTCTAAATAGCATGAACCATGACCTATCAGGCCCTCTGAAATTTCTGTTTAACTGTAGCCTCCAAACAGGCTTTGTGTGTCATGAATGGAGAACATCAATAGTCATCCCTCTGCACAAAGGTGGGCCATCTGCAGACCCTGCAAACTACAGACCAACTAAGTCTCACTAGTTTCATATGCAAAGCTATGGAATGAATTATCAAGGAAATGATCAATTATGACATAGGAAACCTCCAGACACTGGACCCAGCCCAATTTGGTTTCATCAAGAGCAACTCATGCCTACTTAACTTGGTGGGCTTTGTGGAGGTCACCAAAGCAATGGATGAAGGCAAAATTGTTCACACTGCCTACCTTGATCTGACTAAGGCATATGACACAATACCCCACTCAGACATTGTTGACAAACTCAAGAGATTAGGTATAAACCCTTAAGTCACCTGGTGGACAGTCAGCAGGCTCACAGACAGGACCCAGGAAGTTACAATTGGGGAGTCTACCTCTACAAGCAGGCCATTCACAAGCAGACTCCCTCAGGGATCAGCCCTGGGACCACTCCTTTTGGGCATTTACTTCTCTGAAGTCAAGGCCAATGTCAATAGCTACTGGCTGACTAAATTTGCAGATGATTGCAAGTTAGGAGCTGTCACTGAATCCCCCACTGACATAAATGTTCTCCAGGAAGGGCTGACATTGACAAATGACTGGCGTCAGAGCTGTGGAGTAAAATTAAATGCCAAGAAATGCATAATAGTATCATTTGGGAAGTCATCCACCGCTGGTAACTATCATATTGACAACACAACCCTAACAGCTGACCCAGTAGTCAGGGACTTGGGGACACACATAGACAGTCATTCTATGTTGTGCAACCTTTAAATAAAGGTATGGCATCTAGGTCTAATGAAGTCATCTTTCCACTGTATTCAGCATTCATCAGACTTATCATTGAGTACAATGCTCACTTTGGTATGTACCTAACCAGGCATATCCAATAACTGGCATGGCCGCAGAGGTTCCTCACTAAAAAAATACATGGCTTAAGTAACTTGTCCTATGCAGACCTCCTTAAGACCCTATCCCTGCATTCTGTCTCCCACAGGCTTTTGAGAGGACATCTATGTCTGGCATACAAGATATTGTCAGACTCCCCTTTGATAAACTTGCTGTATATCTGCAAAACAAACAGAACTAGAATTACCCATTCTAAAGACGTAAACCTTGCCTGTGATATAAATAGGACCTGATGGAGAAACAGATATGTATCCAAGAGATTAACCCTTCTCTAGAAAGTCTCTCCATCCACGTTAAACTGAGTTCCTCCCTAAACAAATTAAAGTGAAGCTTGGACAATCGGATGGGGAACAGAAAATTAATTCCTGGTTTGGCACCTATATCTGTAATGGACACAGGCAGCCTGCAAATGGTTCATCTCCCAAGCCCCTTCTTTCACATATCAAGGGTATGGGAACTTGTCAGAGATTTTTTGATATATAACTTGGCTTAAAAAGGCCCTTTTGCTCGTTAGCCTAGTAAGTACCTATGAACCTATGAAAAGTCTGATTCCTTTTTAAATAATAATACATTCTCTAGAACCCATAATCTATGGGGCAACTTACTCCAAATTCTCAGAATATTTTGGGTTAAGTACTTACTGCTAGATGTAGTTTTATTTAGCGTAACATAAAAATTCAAATTCTTGTATTTATGTGTTGACCTGTTTGATTGGAAGTCCAAATTTAATATTACTTGCAAGGTAAGATCTGTGAATGTCTTATAAGCTAAACAACTTTGCTTCTAAAAATTACTATAATAAATGGAAACATTTGATCTCAACTACCTCACAACAGCAATATTCTCTGACAATAGAAATGAACCATGTAAATATCCCACAATTCCCATTTTTCTGTGTAATTTGCTTCTACCCTTTTCTAAAGATCCTACTTCCAGTTCTTTTTTTCTCTGTTACTTTATTCACTAATTTAGATATGGCTGGTTTAGACTTTTGATTTCCATTTTCTAGTAATTGTTTTTTTGGTAGCCACCAGAATTAAACTTATCAAGATCTTAGTATGTCTAGCCCACTCATATACTGTATCCTAGCTCAAAAAATAATTTCCTTAGTTATAGCAATTTACTCACCCAGTATTTCTGACACAATAGTCTATAAGGAAATTTTAAAGCCTGCAAACTCATTACACTCCCAAAAATGTGTTCTCAATTACCTCTTTCTTCGTCATCACACCTCCAAAATTTGCAATGTACTTGAGGAAAATTCTTTGGAGTCTGCTCGGGGTATAAAATACCTATGCAAATACTTCCAAGCAAAAATCCTAAATATTCTAGACTTTGTTGTGTATTTGGGAGCTATACATATATCCTCCAAGTGTTTCTTTGTGAATCCCTTATCCAATTTCCCTTCATCTTTTTTAACCTTCATTGATTCCTATAGTTATCTTGCAATATTTTATATACCCTACTAATATACCTTTTTAATAGCAGCTTATATTCTAGATCCAACTTAAAACTCTACCAGTCCTGGTCTTTCACTTAGGATTCCCCTATCACTCTCTCTTTGCCTATATTCTAATATCAATCCTTGATAAGGAATGCAGTCTCTAGCCTGCAGTCCAAATGTATTCTTGGTCTCTTCCCATTCTATTACATTTCCTTCTCTAATTATTTGCTCCCACTACCTTGGTTCCTTTACCAGTTTTCTCCAATAAATTCCAGCCCCCTATTGCCTATTCTCTGCACCCATAATTGCAGTCATCCCTATTATCAGAATCTCCTTTATCCATTCCTATGTTGACCATAGCTGATTACAACACTGAGATAAATTAGTCATAGTCAATTTTCTTGGTAAGAATCCATGCTGATATACATCTGTAAAGAAAATGTTGTCAGTTGATATCCTAGCAAGGTCTGTCAAACTTCTTTTAAAACTTTATTCTTATAATTGAAAAAAGACTTATGGGTCTGTAATTGCAGATACCAATTTATGAACCCTTGTTATAAATTGAAGCCATTATAGAAATCTTCTACAAGCCAGGGACAATGCAGTTAGAAAGCTATCCATTAAATATTTTTTTAAACCAAACTAACTCCATATAGGAGATTTATAATCATGATCTCAAGAATTAATTTTTTCAAGGCCAGTAGAGATGTTTTTCTGATTTACTTCAAGGAATCAATAACTGTATAAAGAGGTATTTCTAGACAAACGTCATTATGAATAATTGTAAAATGTAAAATACAAGATGCCTTAGACCATAGAAAAGTGATACTTAAAAACATCTGTTAAATGCATTAGCAATATTCCCTGAATCTTTTAATAACCTTCAGACTGTATCTGATTAATGGAATTGTTAGCCTGCATTTGAAGCAATATATTTATTTATTTTTTTATTTAGTAGACAACTTGCTAATTTTTCAAATGATATTTTCCTGTCAGAGCTGTATTTTAAATAATTTGCTGATCTTATTAAGCCTGGCTTTTATTCTAGCTGTAGAATGTTTATTAAATTGATGAAAAATACATATTTGTTTTTATACTATTTAATAAGTTTATAATTCCAAAAAAATGGAAGTTTTATTTTATTGGCACGATAACTAATCAAAAAAGTGTATTTTACAATTAATTTATTAACAAATTATTTAGTTTCCTATGTCCAGAGTCACTGCAAACAATGACCTTGTCCCTCTTGTTAATCTTTGATATTATACCATTTATTTCTTCATTTTAAATCTTATGACAATCATATTTATATTTTAAGGATTTTACTCTAGATACATGTGTTATAATACTTCAAATACTGTATGGAAAAATAGTCAGATGTACTTTGGTCCAACATTGATTTTCTGACTTAACCATTCACAATTAGTTATGAAAATATCAAGAATGTTTTTGCCTCTTGTTGGCTCTGTTATTAATTGTGAAACCATGAAATACTATACAATCTATAACCTCCTGCTTCACATTACTACAAGTTGTATGATTATCCCAATTAATTTTGGGGTAGTTTAAATCCTCTGTAATTAATAACTGTATGTGGCTAAGATAATTTTCTAGATCTGAAGTTTTTTTCTCATGAACTTCTTCATTCTTTGATGGAGTTCTATAATAGATGTCTTACAGTGTTACCAAAAATACGTTATTAAGGTCAACAACCATAGTTTCCCAATCATTACTCATATGCACCAAGTTAGAAATCAAATTTTCTTCTATAAATAAACAATACTGCTGCCAATTTTATTAGGTGGAGAACAGGCATATTAGATATGTCCAGGAAAGACAACATTAGACACATGACAGGTTTCTACAATAGCTATTAAATTATACTTTTCCATGGTAATAATGCTGAGTTCCAAGTGCTTGTTAACAAGACTGTGGGCACTGCAGAAATACACATTTAAAGAACAATTAAATCTTCTGTTTCCTTTGGAAACAATATTACCACATGAGTGTTTCCCCAAAAAGTAATTAACAATCCTATTGCTTTGCTAGTTGCAAAACTCAACCCATAATGGCTCAAATGGAAGCCATAGGTGGATTACATTCTGTAATCACTTTTAAACTCTTCCCAGTATATTAAACACAGTATTACATTGGAATACCTTTGTGATAGAATAATCATTCCAATTAATGAAAGGACTGATTTCAATGAAATAAATTATTTGTTACTCTCTAAAGTATCTATTGTTCCAAGAAAGAATTCTTCATACGGGTGAGTGGAGTATATCTGAGATATTTGGTTCCAGAATGAATTTAAAAATGTGTGTAAGTACAACCCCCTTTTTACAGTTTGTAGTATAGTTGGAATTTTTGTTAATTTGAGACGTAATAAGGAAGATACTTTAATCCTGTGTTTATCTATGTCACTCAATGTCCTTCTGGTAGGCATAAATATTGAATCAGTTAATACCAACACTTCAGCTGAATCCCTTAACAGTTTTCACTGGTATTATCCTAAGCGAGGTCAGTAATCTGAAATTTGACATTTCCCCAAAAGCTCTCCATTTGATTTTTTATGTATTTTGTCAGACAATGATGTGCTTTATCACTTGTTTATACATCTCTCGTCCTCATTTCCTCAACTGAATTAGAACCTCAGGAAACAGAACTGATGGAAGACAAAGACATTTAGGTGGATTTGCCACCTTCCCAACACCTTCAATCACACAGCAATATGAAATACTATCCACAGAAATATGTTCATCGTTTAGTTCACTAATCTCAAGTTAAGACCTTTTCCTCATTAAAACCCAGTCTAACATTTTAGCCTGAAAATAGATCAGTTATTTCATTTTTTTAGATCTATCCCATCAGATAAACTGGAATCCAATACTTATTTAGAAATTTCAGAATCTAATAGAATTTCTAAAGTGGAATTTATTTGATATTTACATCTCTTTTATGAGATGCTAATGTTGCCTTATACTTCATTTTCCTTGTCAAGTTGTTATTTATTCTTTGTTTGAAGGAAGTTTCCTTATCAGTTTTCTTACTGGAAACCATCCTACTCCCTGCATCTGTTTTAGCATTCATAACTGTTCCATCTGAAAAAGCTACAGTAAAGTTATCCTTCCACGATTCCACAAACTGTTCTAATGAGCATAGTGACACTCAAAGATCCCTTGAACACATTTCATCACATAAAATTTTATATTCAACTGTGTTACTTAAGTATTCCATTTTAATACATTTAAAACAAATAGGATTATGTTGTCCCATTTCAGTTTTCATGTATGATCTGCAATTTGTACACTGGATCAAAAATGTGTAATTAGCTAACTCTTCTAATGCAGATTCATTCAACAATTCTATATTTACCACTAAAAATGTAAATAGCCTTAACAAAGAGTAAAATTAAATGTAATTACAGCGTATTCTATGTTTAGGTATCAACTTTAACATGAGACAGTTCAGCAAAGACTAACAATCTCCTTTATTCCACAGAGAAATGACAGTTCAGTAAAAAATAGCAATCTCCTTTATTTCAGAGAGAAAGAATGTGGGAGACTAGGAAATGAAGGTCTTGTCATCTCAAACTACAGAATGCTTGATATTTTATACTTTCTTTCATTAAAAGCAAAACTGTTGTAACAATCACAGAACAACTACTGACCAATTAAAAATTAACACTACACCATTAATTTTGCTAAGATCTCCTGACTACTTGTTTATGACATTCCATACCAGACATGAGTTCTGACTTCCATGATGGCCCTTTTTACTTAGAACAACTATTACACATTTCTAACTTGATCAGCATTTCCTAATCTTAGGAAGCAAATCAACAGATACATACTGAAGAACATTAAGGAATCCATCTTGTTATGTAAACATTTTAGAAATGAAACATACACATTCCCTTATCTGTACTCCTTACCCTTCACATCCCCAACTAATGCTGTAAAACATCACCCAAACCACAATAGTTTTTAATGATGAGGCATCGACTATACGTTTTCAGATGCACACTTTTTCACTTGCTATCAAACATTCTTCTCATGCTGATTCTTTCTGTCCCTGATATGAACAATCTTTACACAGTTGTATCAAAAACATAGTTTTATTTGCAATGAAAACATTCTTAAATACTGTTAATAATATTCAGTAATACAATCTCTACTATGTGCATTTTCACATTCCCCTGATCCTTTAAATAGTCATATATTTTACTAAAATCTTGCATCACTTTATTTTCATCAATACTGGTCAGTGGTGATGATTCAATGTTTTGCATTTGCAATGTGACATTTTTTCTGTATTCTAATAATTTTAAAATACACATTTTAACCAAGAAAAAGATGGATTAATATTATAATTATAATTGCTATAAGCATGAAAAATTTTAAAATTCCCCCTCCCTTTCCAGAGAAAAGGTTAGTTAACTGTGTCATTGAAAACTATCAGCTTCTTTGGCATGTGAATAGTCAGTGACTTTCTAAATTATTTCTAGGTGACTATGGATGGCACCAATGTTAAGAATAAAAAAAGCAACACTCCATTTGGATGAGTACAGACATGCCCCCTTTAGAAGTGAGGATAAAGTTGAGTGTTGTGCAGTTCTGTAGTACCATACTAAGTATTGCAGTCATTTCTTGGGTTATCAAATTAATAGACTCAAAAGTGGAATTATTTAATATTTCCAGAAGTTTCACTTCCTAAGCTCCTAGATGGAATTCACCGCCCCATACACAGATACAATACCACTCCAGAAGCATTACCAAAATCCATGTAAGCAAGCCCTTCAAAAGCAGTTTTTTTTTTACATTATGATATACCCAAGAGGTGCCTATTTTTCCAGCTGGGTTAGGAATGTGTTTAAAGTCTCTCTTGTGGGGGGGGCATTATGACTCTTTCCTTCTGGTAAAACAGCTGTATGCCAAATGGCTGGAATAACATCATCTATATAACAACCAGACCAGTCTGTAGATCACCAATGATAAGCTTGCTTTACACAAATGCAGTATTATTCATGCAATGCTGCCATGCCCTGCTCTCCAGCCACATCATAATTTTTACAGTGGAAATTAAAATCACTAATTCTGACAAAAAGTGTTCCATTTTTGTGATAGCAAATGGCCTTTGACAGTCATTGATAGTTGAAGTGGCATTATGGTAAAGGGGTTAAAAACATGTTTGTTTTTCTGATTTTTAGCAAGAAAAATCTGGTGAAATGCAGTATGAAACTCTGACTTAATGACTGGTATAGGAATCAATGGAATATCCCTATCATGTGCAGTAGGAACATGCACACAATCCCAACAGTTGCTAACACTGAGGGTCTGTGCATAAGCATGCAAGGCAGAAGAAAAAGTACTAAATCTAGGATGCTATTCAGGTGCTCTTGATTCAATTTTAACCAAATGCTTGTCTCTATTTTTAGCAAAGTGTGTAAATGATTCATTACTTACAGTTCCAACGGTCACTGAGATTGACAAGCTTACAGTTCTGGATGGCAGAAGGAAGCAAAGAAAGACGATAAAAATCACAGTAACTGTAGTGATGATTGGTCCATACAAAAACAAGCATGTTGGGGATGGAGACTGTTTTGAAGAAACTGTAAACAAAGATGTTGGTTGGGCTGTTCATTATGCAAATGAAATTGATCACCAAAAAGTCATTGACCGAGAGCCTTAATTGCAGATGACTTTGAAAAGAAAGGTTATCTAGATAAGGCAGTGTCTATATCGGTGTCTAAAAGGCATGATGAATCTGTAATATTGAAAATGGAAGCAAGGAAAAATGTTGATGTTACAGAAGAATCACTGAGGCAATGATGTCCCTGGTTTGTTGTCTGTTTAGCTAACTCACGTGATCTGATGTAAATGGTGTTTCAGTTGTACGCATCTCAAGGGAGGATCTTCTGGACATATGGATCCAGGTGTGGAGGCCCTCACAATGGATGGCAGAAGAAATGAACAAGACCATATGTGGTCCTTTTCATTTGGGGCTAAGTGAGTTTTTTCGGGAATGCACTTTGACGTAAACAAAGTTTCTAGGCTGCAAGTGATGATGATCATGCTCTGTTGGTTGCTAGACTACAAGCAGAATGATACTATGGTATTTCTGCAAAAGAGAACACAGGGATTTACAACACAACAGTACGGTCTCATCTATATCTTGCATGTCTTATGTTCTTAAGGAGAGGGGTAGCAGGCATTCTTATGAACCTGCCTATGAGCATTTCATGAAGGAACAATTTTTCTAGGGGCACTAACTGCACTTCTAATACTAAATAAAACTAAAGGCAATACTTCTGGCAATTTAAGAGCAGTTTCTCCACAAACTTTAACTAATCTAATCTTGACTTTCTGGTTGGCTCTTTCCACTGTCCCAGAAGCCTAAAGTATATAGTGATAGTAGAATTTCAAATTAACATTTAGGATATTACAAAGTTACTTTTATTAACTGACTAGTAAAATGGTAACCCTGGCCATACTGGATGCAACAGGGAATGCCAAATCTAGGAATACATTCATCTAGAATTTATTTTGTTACTGGATGTCCATCATTCTTAACACACAGACATGCTTTTACCCATCCAGAAAAAAATGCCAACAACAACAAGGACATAACAAAACATTTGCACTTCAGGAAGTTCAATAAAGTACCACTACAGGCAGCAAAAGGGTTCCCAGGGCTTTTTTTTCAATGACTGAACAGGTGCAGGTAGTGATATAGAGACCTTATGATCTAAACAAACTATGCAAGCATTTACAAAATGTTCAGCATGTTCTGAGAGATGAGGGGCATACCATTCAGGTGAAATTTGTTTTATTAACACATTTTTGCCCAGATGGAAAGACAGGTGGTATTTTTTACCAAAAGATTTAATAAATTTAGGGGAGCTGCTAGTCAACCATCCAGATGGCAACACAAAAGTTCCAGACAGCAACTGCAGTCATTCTTTATCCATCTCCTTCTCTCAGGGTCCTCTGATCTTAAAACGATAACTCCTGTGAAGAAAGATTATTTTCATTCAACTGCTGCAGTAATATAGCCTAAACAGGATAAGGAATGGAGTTTGTTCTGCTGCCATATCTGCCAAATTATTATCTTGTTACAATGGAATCATCTCTCTTATGTGTGACACGCTACCATGTCAATCTCCTTTGGTAATAATAAAGCATCTAACAATGCATTAACAAAAAAAAAGAAGTTATGTCTTACCATAACGTTCCATCTGTGTTGTTCATCTTCTTTCATTCATCACTGATGGGTTCAGTTCCGGGCCCTTGGAACTGAATCGGCTTATTATTAAGCTCGTGGCAGCCAAAAACTCTCGAGCTAAGCTGCTACCCACAATGCCCTTCTCCCTGTTACCTCAGATCGAGTTTGCCCATGATAGACCAGGAAAGCAGAGGCCCCCTCTATGCAAATGCCCTAAGACACCACTTGAACCCAAAGTATCTCCCAGGAGCCTTTGGAGGGGGAAGAAGGGTGGGAAGTGATGAATGAAAGAAGATGAACAACACAGATGGAACATTATGGTAAGACATAACGTCTTTATCTGATGTTGTTAATCTTCTTTCCATTCATCACTGATGGGACAGAATTCCAAGCTACCTTGAGATACATGGGCAGCCCTTATGGAAGAACGTTCCTGAGTACCACTGAGCTAAAGGCAGCTCTCCTTCTAGAGACCACGTCTAATTTGTAATGATTGATGAAAGTGTGGGGTTTAGTCCAAGTGGTTACTGCACAAATGTCATCCACAGAAGCCCTGGAGTGGAAAGCTACAGATGTTGCCATAGACCTAGTGGAATGGGCTTTAACCAGTGGCATAGGTTCTTTTGTGGAAGAATAAGAGAAGCGTATGCAGTCCCTTAGCCATTTTGATAAAGTAACCTTGGATACAGAATTTCCCATTCTAGGTCCAGAAAGGGAAATGAAAAGCTGGTCAGACTTACTCATAATTTTGGTTCTGGCTAAATAAAATCTCAGTTGTCTGTGCACATCCAAGGAATGTAGGCAGTACTCTCCTTTATTAGAAAACTTCGGAAAGAACACTAGTAGATCAACTGGCTGATTGATGGAGAAGTCAGAAACAACCTTGGGGAGGAAAGATGGATTCGTCCAGAGTGATACTCTGTCCTTGTGAAAGACCAAATAGGGTTTCTTAATGAACAGTGCCTGTAGCTCCAAACCCTACCTGGCTGACAAAATGGCTACCAAAAACAAGGATTATCCATGACAAAAATTTCAGGTCACACTTCGCTGCGGGTTCAAAGGGAAGGGTTGAGTCAAAGACTGTAGAACTAACGTGAGGTTCCATGGCTCTACAGGCTGTCTGACAGGGGGCCTGATGTGTGAGACTCCTTTGAGAAAGGTTTTACATAAACGTAGTGAGATAAGAGGAGTACCGTCCAGCCCATTATGGTAATTCAAAATTGCAGCCAGATGTACTTGTATGGTAGAGGCTGTGGCACCCTCCTCAAAAAACTTAGACAAGTATTGCAAAACTGCTGTGGCTGAAGACAAATACAGATCTAACATGTTATCCTTTGACCAAAAAGAGAACTTTTTCCATTTATCTTGATACAGTCATCTGGTGGATGGTTTATGAGAGGCCAGGATAATATCCTGAACAGGTGAGGTGAGATAAGCCTGCCTGGCAATTAACGGAAGTGGAGAAACCAGGCTGTCAGCTTGAGACTGGACAGATTTCGGATGGCTCAACCCTTAGGGGTGAGCAATCCAGTCTGGAAGAGGGTCCAGAACCCATGGCGGACATACCAGATGAGGCCGAAGGAAGGTGAACCAAACTTATCGAGGCCAAAAAAGGGCTATGAGGATCACTTTGCATTTCAACTGATGAGCTTTCTTTAGGAACTGTGGGATCAGAGGAATGGGGGGATAAGCATAAAAAAGTCCCATGGTCCAATCGTGAACAAGAGCATTCTTTGGGGACTCCCCCTTTGGGGGAAATAGGGCAAAATAGCTGCTGCACTTGTTGTTTGATGGGGAGGCAAAAAGGTCACAGCATGGCTGGCCCCAGTGGCTGAAAATTTCTGCTGCCACATCGGGATTCAGGGACCACTTGGGCCAGAGAATACATCTGCTCAATTTGTCCGCAATCATGTTGGAACTCCCCAGGATGTGTGTTGCTGTCAGAAAGCGGTTGGAAGCTATCGCCCACTGCCCAAGTCTCATGGCCTCTCTACACAAGGGGTAGGACTTGGTTCCTCCTTGCTTGTTCATATACCAGACCACTGACATGTTGTCTGACTGAATTGCAACTGTCTCAGAAGGAAGAACCGGATGAAATGCATGCAATGATAAGAGCACCGCTCTCAGTTCCAGAACGCTGATATGCAGGTTGGCCTCCAAAGTGGACCATGTGCCTTGGACCATCTTTCCCTGGAAATGCCCCCCCCCCCACCAGATCAGGGAAGCATCCGTGGTCACAATGGCCTTGGTCTGAGGGGAGTGAAAAGGGCGACTCCAAAGTTCTGTGTCTGGCCTCATCCACCAAAGAAGGTCCTGTTTGCAGGAGTTAGTTATCTGGATCTGGAAATGTAGAGGGTGGTGATTCGGAAACTACTGAGAAAGAAGAAGCCATTGCAGAATTTGCATGTGCAGCTTGGTGAGAGGCACTATCGGGATTGAAGCTGCCATGGATCCTAAGGCCTGAAGAACTTCTCTCACTGAGACTTTGCTTTGACAGAGTATTACCCGACATTGAAGCCTCAATCTTTGGAGTCTGTGAGCTGGGAGTGACACCAGGCAGGATCGGGTGTTGAAGACTGCTCCAATAAATTCTATCTGCTGGGTAGGGACTAGGTTTGACTTCTCCCAGTGCACCATTATCGCCAAAATCTCCACCAGAGAAAGTGTGTATTGTAGTGCTGTTAACAGAAGACATTTAGTGGGGGTGGTAAGGAGCCAATCATCCAAATATGGAAATACCCAGAATCCTTGCAGTCTCAAGTGAGCTGTGACCACTGCCATGCACTTTGTGAACACTCTGAGGGCTGCAGAGAGACCGAACAGCAGGGCACGAAACTGGTAATGATTGGCTCTTACCCGGAAGCGAAGCAGACTCCAGGACTGCTTGTCCATTTTGATATGGTAATACACATCCCAGAGATCTATCAAGCACATCCAACTGCCCTCCCTCAGAAAAGGAAGGATGGACTGAACCATGACTATCTGGAATTTGTTTTGGCTGACAGACTTGTTCAAGCTACTGAGATCCTGAATGGGTCTCCCCTCCATTGTCTTTTTTGGCATCAAAAAGAATCTTGAGTAAAATCCGGATCCATATTGGTCTGGTGGGACTGGTTGGATGACTTTTTTGGCATAGCTTTTCTATTTCTGAAGTTGCCTCTATCCTCTGACTGGGTGGAATGTTGGGAAGTGTTGTTGGAAGTTTTGGATAAGAAATAAAGGGAATGGTGTAACCTCTGGTAATTATACTCTGAACCCAATGATCGGTGGTAATAGAGTGCCAGGCAGCTTGGTGCAGAGAGAAACGACCCCCGACTACTTCCAGAGGCAAGCAATCAGGCAGCCTTTCAGGAGCCCTGGTAAGACTGTCCAGAGAAAGAGTCTCTGGAGCCTTGGTTACGTGGACCCCCTCTGCCTCTATAGGGGCATCTTCTGGAGTTGTTACCCCCCCCTCTGCCTCTGGGGGTATCATCACCACGTGTGGCATGGAAAGGACCCTGAGATTTTTTATGCCACATCCTTCCACTTCTCTTGTTTTTGGAAAAGGAGTGTTGAGGACTGGAAAAATGAAGGCCTATGGCAGAAAGGGTCTTACCGTCCTGCTCGCATCTGGCTAATGTGTCCTTCACTTTGGAACTAAAAAGGGAAGATGCTTTGATGGGAGCATTCATAAAGGAAGACTTGAAGGGATCCAGGAGGTCACAAATGCGCATCCAGGCATGATGCCTCATAACAATGCCTGAACCCGCAGCTCTAGACACCCCTTCGGTTGCATGTGAGAGCAACCTCATGGACGAGTTGGAGATTGATTCCAGGGTAGCCAGCTGCGAGGCAACTTTGTCCCGTACCTTGGCAGACACCTGTCCTGTGAGTGTTCCAGAGAGTTCTTAGATCAAGTCTCTTTGGAGCCTCGTAAAATGTGCCATATAATTCGGGAACTGAATGGCAAAGGTTGCTGATACAAATACTCGCTTCCCCAATCTGTCCACGGCCCGGGACTCCCTGCTGGGCAGATGGACAGCAGGACTCACTTCAGCCAGATCCTTTTTTGTGGCCACCGCCACCACCATTGCATCAACTGGTAACCCTCTGGACTAGTGTGGGTTCTGCTCGGGAGGGGAAAGAATTTTGTCAGGTCTCCGAGGGACCGCCTCAATAGAGTCAGGGTTCTTCCATGCACATCACACAATGAGCTGGACTAGCTTGTCGGCAGGCGGGGTCAACCATGAGGTAGATGGCTGGGCATGGAAAACCTGCAGGAACACGGACTCCTCAGAGGAAGGGTTGGAAGGCTTCCAGTCACCCTCTGCTTTAACATTTCAAGGATGTCTCTGAGGGGACCCCTCACCATTATCGTAATTTGTGTCTTCTGTTAAAGATTCCGGTGAGTCAATGTGCTTCCTCTTGCACAATCTCTTGCATGGGGGCTCCTCAGTGGGGGCGCCCGAGGAGGACTCGGAACAGTGGGTACCCTGAACTGGGATTTCCTGCGGCTTCCCTCCCCAGTGTCCCAGGGAGGTGGTCTGTGGCACCTGTAGCTCAGGGGGAGAAAACTGGGGTTCCGATGTTGGTGGAATGCTTCTAGAAGCAAGAGCCCACTCCATCACATGGAAAGCAGGTCTGCTCGAAGAGGGATGGGAGCCCAGAACCGAGAAGGACAACCTCAGAATGGGGGTCACACCCCGCTCCGTCAAACCCACTGCTGAGAATGGAGCCTCAAGCCAGATTGGTGTAGAGGAGGCTACCGGCACCGAGAACGGAACTGAAGGACCTCAAAGATCCATGCCCCGAACTGAGAAGCCCGCTGCCCAATCATGAGATTGAGGAAGGACCAGTTCAGCAGGAACCGAGGACCAAAGGGACAGACCTGGAGCCTCAGTGAGGTTCACTACAGGCACTGAGATGGGGGGTTCCAGGAAGGACGTCGGAGCAGAAGGCTTCGGAACCGGGATGGTCAAATGAGGAGAATTGGATGGAGTCCGTGGAGATGGCAACTTAAGTCCTGCTAGAGGATGGGTTATGGAAGATATGGGAATTCCCCTGGCTGCCAACAGCTGATCCACAAGATGCACCACATCAAGTTCTGAAAGGCTCCTGGTGGATCTAGTGGATACTCCGGATGGGGAGTCAGGTCAGTCCAAGAATGGGATATACACTTGACCTACGAATGAGTCTATGGACGGAGAGTATCGTGACCGTGGTGATCTGCCAGCACCGATGTCTCGAGTTTAGAGAAAGGAAGTAGTGGGGTCAAATCCAGTGTTGCCATAATAGAGCTCCGTGCCGAAGGGACACTCGGAGCTTAAATGGGAGGTTAAATCATTACTGCAGAGATAGGCATCGAAGGCATGCACTGTGCTGAAATAGCCACAGTTGCTGAAGCGTAGCAGGCGAGGTAAGTAAACATTTAAATATGGTGCACCTTGTGGTGATGGCAGTTAATCAAGGGGATAATAATTTTGCTGATAATGTCCTGGGGTTTGTTGAAAGAATTGGAATCTACTTCTTCCCCTTCCCCACCTTTGGGAGTCAGTATGAATCTGCTGTAGCTAAATATCTATTAACTTTCTCTTTTGTTCTTTGTCCTCCCTGATACGTTATTTGCTATATATTGTACTTGATTTACAATTTCGTCAGTGCCTAAACTTGGCAAATTCAAACAAATCTTTTTAATCTGCCCTAGTATAGGTGGTAACAAACCCTCTACAAAAGCTGCTGACAACCCGCTGCCTGCTGCACTTTCAACAGGCTCTGGATGCCCAGAGAAGGCTTCAGACACAATTATCTTGAGATGCAAATATGCATCAATAGATTCATTATCTTTTGGCACAACAGCATTTATTTTTACCCAATTAAGATTGGAGGACATGCCATGGTAATAGACTTTAAGAGTTTATTTCATGTAACTAGAAATCCATCAGCTGTATGTTTCAAAATGTTGTCACCTGTGTTATATTTATCTCATATTTTCCTAAAAATTTCAGGAGGTGTGGATGCTTTCAATACTGCTCTCAGATCTTCAATGGTAGGGCTTTGCAGTTCTGCATATAATTCTAAGATTTTGGCACATTTCGCTGAATATGTTTGAAAGTTAGGGAGAGAATTTACAATGGTTTGAAAATCCAGTGCAGTCCATGGTTATACTACACTTATAGAGGTTCAGCCTTGCTATCTCTAACTGTTGTGGGGTTTGGTACTTCTCGCAAGGGGTGCATTTTTTATGGAAGGCATATCAGAATCAGTAGAAGAGTCAGAATCTGTCTTTTCTCCTGTAGTTTGCCTTCCAGGGGATGCCCACTGATATTCCTCCCCATCTATAACAACTGGGAGTTGGATAATAATGTGCTTAATCTTACCCAATGTGATAGTTTTTGCTGACATTTAGCATTTGTCCATATTTATGTCTGTGATACAACTGCTTCCCTTTATTAGCAATATGCACTAACATTTGATCTGACGGTATTATGGTGTGGATTGAATAACATCGATGACACGGTCTAGTGTTATACCCCAACCCCGAGGGGAAGCTAAAAGTGCTGGAAGTAACTCGGGCTTTATCTGGGGAAGTGGTAGTTGCTTCTCCCAAAGTCACCTCCACCTGCCCCGTTGGACAGAGAGAGAACTATCTGCTTCTTGAGGCTGGGGTGGGTCATAAGGTGGACAGGTGCATAAAGTAATGGAGACCAGTCATCATCTGATGATTCTGACTGTATAACTTATAATTTTCCTAACTCTCTTAATGGATACATACCCCAAGTGTCAGATTTCTCAACTGCACATTTTTTGTAATGCATTACTGTTCTATTAGCTACCTGCAGCTCTGACTTTAATCTAGCTTAGTTATGCTTGAAGAGTCTAAATACACACTCCTTTTCCTTTATTTTTAAATTATTCTTGCCAGTCATTAAAAGCTGACCAGCAAAAGGTTGGTACCTTATTATTCTTTTGTTTTGGTTTATTTTTTTAGATTTTTCTACACTTTTCTTATCAAAAGTACTTTTTTTTCTGGAAACTGTAAAGCACTATAATTGTTCATGATCTCAGATCATTTTACCAAATAACTACAGGTGTCTCTTCCATACTTATTAAACATACACCTGCCTGGAGTACCATATTCTGGCTCTTTTAAAACACTTGTACTGCCACCCATTATAAAAAAAACACTTTCATATCAAAGGGATAGAAATGGAACTATAATTAGGATCACTCACATTCCCAATGAAGGAATCCTCTCTGTTTCTTTGAGAGTTAGCAGATTATGTAATGTCTTAAAGGTTCTACAAGATGAACTAGTACAGACTTGTATAGTTTTCAAACAAAGAAGCTATAGTGAAGATCTTACAATTCAGTCGTTAAAGACATTATTATTTCAACAAGATTGAGAATATTGGGAAGTGAATAGGAATAGTTGTTTTAGGGGGAATGAGATAGCAAAGAGCGGGGATAAGAAAGTATATTTTGTCACAAGTTATAATATTTTTAGTCAGGAAGTGGTTGATATAATTAAATACCATTGGACTTTTCTTTTTAAAGGAAAAAATAGTGCTAGAAATCTATATAGGTATCCTTTGATATCGTATAAAAAAGGAAGGAATATTAAAGATATGACTGTATATAATATATTTGAAACCCCCCCCCCCATGAAAATATTTATAGGGAAAGAAATTTATATGGGACTATTATATGTGGAAAATGTTCTACACGAAGGTATGTGTTAAGGTTTTTTAAGAAAATTAATGGAGTATATTTTCCCCCTCTGGTCATTTTACTTGTACTACAAAGGGGGTAGTGTATGCAATTTATTGCTCCTGCAGCCTTTTTTACATAAGTGAGACTAAAAGAATGTTCAGGTTAAGGCTGCAGAAACATATTAGAGATATTAAAAATAAAAATTTAGATAGTCCTGTAGCTTTTCATTTTAAATTAGTCCATGGGGAGGGGAATTGTCTGAGCTTAAAGCATGTATTTTGGAACAGATAGTTTATAATGAGGTTGTCTTAAAAGACAAGCTGCATTTTAAAGAAATAGTTTTTATTCTGAGGTTTGATACTCTAAGCCCTAGGGGCATGAATAGAGAATGTAATTGGAAGCCACTTTTGTAATTGAATGTGATTATTTAATTAATTGGATAACTGATGTAATGAAGATGTGTATTTAAGATGTGCTTTTTTCATTATTTGTATGTACTCCAAGAAGCCTGTAGCCGAAGTGCTAGAGTGTTTTATTAAATCATATTTGTTATACTTGTCTGCTGTTTTATTTTCTGGCAGTGTTTTTTTATTCGTGTTTCCTTCTATTTTTGTAGTATTGTGGGGTATATGAGTATAATCCTAAAGATTCATTAGAAACATCTGAAAATACACCATCAGGTATGCAATAAACCATATATCTAGCAGATTTAAAGGAAAATAATTTCCTACAATAAAAGCATGCTGATCTTTTAGTGGACCAATCTGAATAGGAACAGGTTTAGTTTCTGGATAATCTAAAGGAACTCCTAACACACCTACACCCGAATTGTGTGCTTAGAATGTGGAAAGTATTCTGCATTTGCCAATGTAATAATAGATCTAGTAGCTCTTATATCAACAAGAAACAAGATAGATGTATTTTGTACTGTAACATCGACAAAAGGACCATCTTGATCAATTGATACCAAGGGAAATAACTGTGATTCCTCTTCATGGCTGTCTTAATGAGTTTGCTGTCACACTGGTGGCTGCCAAGCAGTGTTCCAAACAGTAGGGTTTCTATCAGGTTGATATGGTAATTGAGCAATTGGCGAACTTACTTGCTGTCCAGATAATAGGCATTCACTTTGCCAGTGCCCAGGTGATAACAATTAAAGCAAAAATTTAAACATGGTGCACCTTGTGCTGATGGCAGCTAATCAGGGGAATAATAATTTTGCTGATAATGTCCTGGGGTTGTTGAAAGTACAGTTGTGTACACTTACCATAAATGTAGATGTTCAAGTGTATTCACTGTTGCAGTCATCACATTTGGGTTATCCCTGCCAGGGTAGTCCTTGGCCAGCCCAAATACCAGAGACTTAGTATTTCTGTGTCAGTTGCTGTCGCTTGAGGACTGATGTCAGCTCGTCAGTAGTATAAAGTAAGGAAGCCGACACCATTACATCAGTTTTTCTTGCCCTAAACTGACAGGAGCCCCCAAGTAGGAGGCCAGGGTCTGGTGGAAGAAACCTCACCAATGAAAAATAAATATCAATATGTCCCTTGAAAGGAAAGGAGAACAAGTCAGAAAGGTAATAAAAGGAGAAAGAGAAGGAAAGGGGGGTGGAGGGGGGGACCAGGACTGCAACAGTGAATACACTCGAACATCTACATTTATTGTAAGTGCACACAACTGTACTATGTTCTTTGTGTTTCACTGTTGCAGTCATCACATTTGGGTTGATTCCCAAAGCTGAGGAAAAGGGTGGAGGGTCAATGAAACTAGGGGCTGCCTAGGATGCCCTGCAAGACTGCAGAGGCAAACTCTGTCCTGGATTTAGAGAAGACAGGCAGGTAGTAATGCTTGATAAAAGTGTGAACAGATGTCCAGGTGTCAGCCTCCAGGATGTCCCCGGTGGAGACTCCTCTGAGGAAAGTCGAAGAGGTGGAAGCTGCTCTGGTGGAGTGTGTCCTGATCCCTTTGGGGGGAGGCTTTCCATGCTGTTTGTAGCAGAAATGGATGCAGTGTGCTATCCATTTGGAAATGGTTTGTTTGGAGATGGCTTTGCCTTCTGCCCCTGTAGCAAAGCTAACCAGCAATTGATGACATTCCGAAGGATTTAGTCCTGTCTAGACAGAATCTGAGCTGTCTGTGCACATCTAGAGAGTGAAGACTCCTTTCCCCCTTGTTCTGGGTATTAGGAAAAAAGGTGGACAACTGAATGGATTGGTTGAGAGCCATGCTGGACACCACCTTTGGCATGAAGTATGGGTTAGTTCTGAGGGATACCCTGTCTGCGTGAAAGATGATGAAGGGTTCCACAGCCATGAGTGCTTAAACTCTCCCGGCTGAAGTGATGGCCAGAAGGAATGCTGTCTTCCAGGAGAGAAATTTTAGCTCTGCAGAAGAAGCTGGTTCGAAAGGGGGCAGGGTGAGCTTTTCCAATACAAAGTTAAGGTCCCAAGCTGGTGTTGGTGCCCTTCTGGGTGGCCTCAAGTTGCTAGCCCCTCTTAGGAACTGTTTGATCAAATGGTGTGAGAAAAGGGGCTGCTCAGTGGGAAAATGAGAAGAAATAGCAGAGGCATGAATTTTTATAGAAGAGAAAGAGAGGCCACTGTGTAGCAGGTCACCTAAATAATCCAGGATGAGAGGGAGGGAGGGCTGTGCCATATTGGCTCCCTTAGCCTGGATCTAGGAGCAGAACCTTTTCCATTTATCAGCATACGACTTTCTGGTGCTAGGACATCTGGCCTCAAGGATAACATCCAGAACCTCTTCACTGAAGATGGCAGATTGGTTCGGGGTTAGGGAATAAGGCAAGCTGCCAAACTGGGTGTCTGCAATTGGGGATGCAAGAACTCCCCTTCCCTCTGGGTCAGGAGGTTTAGAATCCGAGGAAGATGCCACGGGGATAGCAAGGGCAGGCTGCACAGCAAGGGGTACCAATGCTGGTGGGGCCAGTCTGGAGCTATAAGAATGGTCGTTGGTTTTTCCTCCCTTATTTTGAGCAGCACCCTGGGGATGAGAGGTAGGGGAGGAAAAGCATAGACTGACAGATTGACCCAGGGGAAGGACAGGGCATCCACTTTCCAAGCCATGCAGTGATGCTCCCTGGTGCAGACTTTGCTGAGCTATTGGTTGGCGTGGGAGGTAAAGAGGTCAACCTTCGGGGTTCCCCATTTCTGAGTTATTAGGGTGAAGGTACTTCTGTTGCGTTGCCACTCATGTGGATCCAGAAGACTTCTGCTTAATTGGTCTGCTAAAGAGTTGAGAGAGCCTGATAGAAATTGTGCTAACAGGTGTAGCTGCATGGCAGAGGCTGTGTGCCAAAGGCTCATGGCCAGCCTGCATAGAGGGTAGAAGTGAGTTCCTCCCTGCTTACTGATGTACCACATCACAGTGGTGTTGTCTGTTTTGATCAGGAGACCCCTAGAGAGAGAAGGGGCTTGAAAGCTATCAAGGTGTGCTGCACAGCCATCATCTCTTTTTGATTGATGTGCAGAGGGATTTACTGTGGGCTCCATTGGCCCTGTATGCACCTGCCATCCAGGTGTGCACCCCAAGTGTAGTCTGATGTGGTGAGGGTCTGGGCAACGGGGGGTGGGGAGAAAGGCATTTCCTTGTTGTGGGAGCATGCTGTTGCCCACTAAAGAAAATATTTTCTGAGGCAAGGAATTATAGGCAGAAGATTTTCCAGGTCTTGAGAGTGTTGGCACCAAAGGCTCTTTAGGTACCAGTGAAGTTTCCTCATATGCAGTCTGGCATATGGAATGAGTAGTATGCAAGATGCCATGAACCCCAGGGCTTGCAGGATCTTCCTTGCAGTTAGCTGGCTCCTGGTGGCTAGTTGAGAGAAGTAGGCTGTCAGGAAAATTTGTTTCTCTGGAGTAAGGTATGCTATCTGGAAAGCTGTGTCCAGACTTGCTCCCACGAAGATGATCCTTTGGGTGGGCACCTGTTTGGATTTCTTTTCATTGATTGTGTAACTTAGGGAGGTTAGTAGGGTCTTTACAAAGGCCAGGTGCTTGGGCAGCTTCTGCTGGCTGAATGCCTGAATAAGGCAGTCGTCTAAGTATGTGTAAATCTGAATATTTCTTTGTCTGCAAAAGGCAATGTCTGGAGCCAGACATTTTGTGAAAACTCTGGGAGCAGTAGATAAGCCAAAGGGAAGCGCAGAGAACTGAAAGTGTTGAGATAAGCCAAAGGGAAGCGCAGAGAACTGAAAGTGTTGAGATCCTGCCCTGAAGCGGAGATATTTCCTGCATGATTCCCTGATAGAAATGTGGAGGTAAGCCTCTTTTAGATCAAGGGTAGTTAGCCAAGCATCCTTGAAGAGCATGGGTAGCAGCTGCTGGAGGGTGAGCATTTTAAATTTTGGGATCACCAGGAAGGTGTTGAAAATGGATAGATCGAGGATGGAGCACCTGAAAATGTCTGGAGTAGAAACCTTGGCCTATCTGTTCTGCAGGAACATGCTCTACTGCCCTCATAGAGAGCAGGGAAAAGATTTGCTTTTGAGCCTCTACCTACTGATTTGGTGGTATATCTGGGAACCCTTTTGAGGTTGGAAGGGTGTGGAAGGAAAATTTGTATTCCTAAAACACAATGTTCATAACGCAGTGGTCCCTAGTAATGGTGGCCCAGGTGCTTAAGTGAAAGGAGAGTTTTCCTCCTAGGGGTAAGTGAAGATGGGTAGAGGGAGGGGGTGGAGGAGATAAGTCATTGTGAGTTTTTACCATAAGGGGGTGGCTTATAACTCCCTGGTTTTGAAGTGGAGGTAGTCCACTGCTTAGATCTCTGCATTCCCTGGGGCTGCTGTCTTCGGGGTCTGCTTCCATGGGGCCTAGGCTGGGCCGGTTTACTGGGAGCAGGAAAGGACCAGTGTTTGGAGGGACAATGCCTGCTGAACCTGTGGGGCTGGACTTGCAAGAAATCCTTAACTGTTCGCATAGATTTTGCTTTTTCTTCCATCTTTTACTAAGACCTCTTCTGCCTCATTGTCAAATAAGTTATCTTTGTGCAAGGGGGCATCCAACAATTCAGATTTGACATGATCTGGCAGGGGCTGTTCCTAAAGACATGCATGCCTTCTAATGACAGATCCAGTGAGTGCTGCCCTGCAAGAAGCTTCTAGGGCATCAAAACCACAGTGCAAGGTGTGTTTAGTTACTTGAATTGCAGAATGCATTAACTCTTGTAAATCTTTAGATTCTGCCCAAGCAGGAAAGGAAGACATTTTTTGTTTAAGGAGTTCCAAAGTATGTTGCTGAAAATTCAGCATATAGAACTGACAATTTAGTGCCCTAATGGCAACAGTAGCTGAGGTGTATACTTTCTTACCCCATCTGTCCAAAGCTCGGGAATCCCTGCCTGAGGGGATGGGAGTCTTAGTAGAGGTTGCTTTAATTCCTTTTGGGCCTTGAGAAATGACCTCAGGGATGTAGGATTTTTAAAAAGATATTTGTGGGAGTCAGGGACTGTATAGTACCTACCTGTTTTTTTGGGAGCAGGAGGAAGGGCATCAGGAGTCAAGCTGGATTCGAGGGAAAACATCCTCCACAACATCCAGGACTGGGGGTATGGCCAAAGGTCTGTGTTGTGGAAGATCCAGGAATTCCCCGAGTCTCTTTTTAGACTGAAGGTAGTCCTGACTCAGTGGAAATGTTCCCTTAAGGTATGCAGGGTTTCCCCAAAGGAAAAGTCCTCTGGGGGAGAGGCTGAAGGAATGGAATCCTCTACATCAGAATCCTCATAAGTGTAGAGGGGTTGCAAGTCTTCATATTCAGATGCATCAGATTCATCTGGCTCTTGTTCAGAAGAAACTACAGGGGACAAATTTCTTTTCCTTTTGGAGGGGGTAGCTTAGCTTCCCCTGATCAGCATATTAAAGTCTTCTGCCATTTTAATAATTTGAGACTGAGGCAAGGTAGCAGGCGCCTGGAACTGGGCCGTCGGTTTCTTGGGTGTGGTTTGTACCCTGGGCCTAAGAAACTCAGTAGTTTTAGAAAGAATGGTAGTCACAAAAGAAGACATCAGTTTGTGTTGAGATTCGGTAGTGTGAAGGACTTCCTCGGAAGCCGATCCCTGCTCAGTGGCTCTGGACCCATCCAAGGTTGAGACGACTGCAGGATCATTAATCGAAGAAGAGTTTTGCGGCATACAGGACTCCGAAAGGGTCTTGGTAGCGGCCTGTGAATCAACAAAAGCGGGCATCAGGGTCTGCGAAAGCACCTCAATGAGGAACGGAGAACTGACGACTAGCTTAACGGAAGTGTCGCCGGTAGGTTTGGACCTGTGAAGTCTGTCTCTGTCTTTATCTTTACATTTTTTTGGAAGATCTGCTGTCGGATAACTTACCGAAGCCATATCAGAATTAGAAGACTGTAAGCGAAAATATCTGGCTACAATAACGGCCCGACGACAGATAGTTCTGGCATTGAACACAGCACAGAAGAGACAACGAGGGATGTCGTGGTCTGGGCCTAAACAAGTGACGCAGTAAGAGTGGAAGTCTCGATGTGATATTTGTTTTCCACAGGCGAGACAATTATTAACTTTTTCTGACATCGGTAACTGCAAGAAAAAAGGATCCCCAACTGGGTACTTAGCTTTAGAAGACTTCAACTTCATTTCAGTAGACGAAACTCAGGTAGCGGCCGACTGGCACTTGTGCAAACTGCTTCTGCTTCAGGCTCCATGGCAAGAAAGACTGATGTAATGGCATCAACTGCCTTACTTTATACTACTGATGACTTGACGTCAGTCCTCAAGCTACAGCAACTGACGAAGAAATACTAAGTCTCTGGTATTTGGGCTGGCCGAGGTCTACCCTGGCAAGGATAACCCAAATGTGATGACTGCAACAGTGAAACACAAAGAACATCTGGAATCTACTTCTTCCCCATGCTTTCTTCTTCCCCTTCCCCACCTTTGGGAGTCAGTATGAATCTGCTGTAGTTAAATATCTATTAACTTTCTCTTTTGTTTTTTTTTTCCTGTCCGAGTATGTTATTTGCTACATATTGTGCTTGATTTACAAACTCATCAATGCCTAAACTTGGCAAATTCAAACAAATCTTTTTAATCTGCCCTAGTATAGGTGGTAACAAACCCTCTACAAAAGTTGCTGACAACCCGCTGGTTGCTGCACTTTCAACAGGCCCTGGATGTCCAGAGAAGGCTTCAAAGACAATTATCTTGAGATGCAAATATGCATCAATAGATTCATTATCTTTTGGCACGATAGCATTTATTTTTACCCAATTAAGAGTGGGGGACATGCCGTGTCATGGTAATGGACTTTAAGAGGTTATTTCATGCAACTAGAAATCCATCAGCTGCATGTTTCAGAATGTTGTCACCTGTTTTATATTTATCTCATATTTTCCTAAAAATTTCAGGAGGTGTGGATGCTTTCAATACCGCTCTCAGGTCTTCAATGGTAGGGCTTTGTGGTTCTGCATGTCCTTCTAAGATTTTGGCACATTTCACTGAATATTTCTGAAAGGGAGGGAGAGAATTTACAATGGTTTGAAAATCCACTGCAATCCATGGTTATAATACACTTATAGTAGGTTCAGCCTTGCTATCTCTGGCTGTTGTGGGGTTTGGTACTTCTCACAAGGGGTGCAGTTTTTATGGAAGGCATATCGGAATCAGTAGAAGAGTCAGAATCTGTCTCTTCTCCTGTAGTTTGCCTTGCAGAGGATGCCCACTGATATTCCTCCCCATCTATAACAACTGGGAGTTGGATAATAATGTGCTTAATCTTACCCAATGTGCTTGTTTTTTTTGCTGACAATTAGCATTTGTCTATATTTATGTCTGTGATACAACTGTTTCCCTTTATTAACAATATGCACTAACATTTGATCTGACAGTATTATGGTGTGGACTGAATGACATTGATGACACGGTCTAGTGTTATACCATAACCCCGAGGGGAAGCTAGAAGTGCTGGAAGTAACTCGGGCTTTATCTGGGGAAGTGGTAGTTGCTTCTCCAAAACTCACCACCTGCCCTGTTGGAGAGAGAGAGAACTATCTGCTTCTTGAGGCTAGGGTGGGCCATAAGGTGGAGGGGTGCAGAAAGTAATGGAGACCAGTCATCACCTCATGATTCTGTGTAACTTATAATTTTCCGATACATACCCCAAGTGTCAGATTTCTCATCTGCACCTTTTTTTTGGGTTCCTATCACGTGACTGAAAAATGCTTAATGGCGAACACGTATTGAGCGCACCCGATTGGTTGAAACATCTTGTGCATAACACGGAAATCACCATAGGGAATATTTTCCCTTTACTTCAATGCAGTGCAATCTCGGAGTAGGAATATTTAAGTAGCAGGGGAGTGTGGGGCTTGCCCCCCACATGGGGGGGGTGCAGGGGGGGCATGCCCTCCTGCCTATAGCATTTAGTTAAGTATAGTTTTTTATTTTTTATATGGTGTTCAATGTTTGAAACTTTCGAAAATATAATATAATATAGACCCATTTTTTTAATGTATTATTGTTCTACTAGCTACCTACAGCTCTGACTTTAATCTAGCTTAGTTATGCTTGAAGAGTCTAAATACACACTCCTTTTCCTTATTTTTAAATTATTCTTGTCAGTCATTAAAAGCTGACCAGCAAAAGGTTGGTACATTATTATTCTTTTTATTTTGGTTTATTTTTTTAGATTTTTCTAAACTTATCTTATCAAAAGTACTTTTTTCCTGGAAACTGTAAAGCACTATCATTTTTCATGAGCTCAGATCATTTTACTAAATAACTACAGCTGTCTCTTCCATACTTATTAAACATATACCTTCCTGGAGTACCATATTCTGGCTCTTTTAAAACACTTGTACTGCCACCCATTATAAAAACCCACTTTCATATCAAAGGGATAGAAATGCAACTATAATTAGGGTCACTCACATTCCCAATGAAGGAATCTTCTCTGTTCCTTTTCTTTATATTTGATTAGAACCTGGTGTCACTCCTAAGGATACTGTGTCCTGACAAGAATACTCTATCTTTGTATATACTGATTAGATCCCACTGCACACATTTATACCTAAAGCTAGTGATATTAGTGATTACACATACATCTAATTTCCTTGATGCATATAAGTTACCCGCTCACATTCAATCAGAACTAGTGATGACAGTTCTAGTAAAGCTGAACTGTAGAGACTTTAGACTCTGCCAAGATTTTAAAACTGAGTATTGGTACGTCATACACTTGCATGACAGAAAAACTTTTGCTTGTCTGTGTTTTGGGCCCAGTGATTATTTCTAATGTAAATGTCTCCGAAATCTGAGTAAACATGGCACCAAACTTTGAAGGTATCAAATATTTTTCACACAAGACATTTCAGCAGAGAATAACAATCTCATTTCTTGCACAGTAGGTGGAAGACTAGGAAATCAAGGTTCTGTCTCCACGAATTGCAGAATGCTTTTGTAGATCATAGCATAGGAGTGTGCATGCTATATCTTTAAGAAGCAAGCGAGGCTGTAAGTGCACGCGTGTGTGTGTGTGTGTATATATATATATATATATATATATATATATATATATATATATATATACACATATACAGAAACAGAGCATGCATAACCATAGTTATTAACTTGTATATAAGTTACTTAAGTCTTTATTTTGATGTGTTTGTACAAAATAAAGCTGCTGGAACAGAACCCATGAAGACTCTTTTATCATGTCCTAGACACGAAAGTAACATGGTGTCATAACCGAGATCAAAGAGAGAAGAATATTCGGAGCCATAAGGTGCAAAGACAACAGTGAAGGTAAAACCGAGAGAAAAGATCATAAACATAGTCAGAAAGAATCAAAGGTAATGAGAAGTTTATTTCGCAAAGACCAGTTATTCGAAGTATTACGAGTTTGTTCATTTGCATAATTCTGAAAAGCCCAACAAAGGTATAAGTTCAGAGTACAACGGCATTGGACAATTACTGGCATTAGTTTCTGTCATATGTACATGTATGTATGTTTATGCTTATTTGAAAAACCCTTCGCTGGTATGTGTTAATATGGCAGACAGATTTCGAAAGCCCCTACCACTTGTGTTTGATCAGAATATTGCAGACAATTGAATATTTGAGCAAGAGTACAATATTTTTATACAAGCAGCTTATGCAGACAGAGATGCATGCACCAGGGTATTCATTTTGGTACAACCTAGCAAGGTCAGAGGCAGGGTTGCCAGATTTCCAGCACCCCAGAACAAGGTCTCTCACGGCAAGTGAAGACCAAAAAAAAAAAAAAAAAAAAGGTCTTTAATGCGGAACAGAGTTCCACATTAAAGAACTGAGCTCACTCAGTAGCTCTGCACGGAGCTTCTCGTGTTTAATGCTCCGTATACCGGCATATGGGCCAATCAAAATGCTAAACACGGAGCTTCTCGTGTTTAATGCGGAACACAAGAAGCTCCGTGTTTAGCAATTTTTGATTGGCCCGTATGCCAGGTATACCCCCAGTACTCTTAAGATGTAAAAACATATTTTCACCCAAATTTTAGTATTTGCAAAGGTCCGTTTTTGCTGACTCCTATGAACTGCAGAACTATCCTTCATATTTAAATAAATACATACGTCCTTCTCTTATCTTCAGCGGTAGTTTTAGTCCAGATTTTCCTTCGTCCTAATTTATACATTTGAGGGACAGACAAGTTTGAGGATGTAGTTAGTAAATTATGATACATAACATTACACGCTTCTTATACTTCAGAAAATGTGTATCCCATTCAATCAGCTACCTGCATGAAACATTCTGATATTTAAATGGCATCCCTAGTTTGGGGTTTGTTGCCCAAGGCTGTGGCCAGCTTATCTCTCTACTGTCCAGATTTCCGCAGAATGTCCAGAGTTTTTGCCACATATTCTGGTTTGTTCCTCATATATATATATATATATATATATATATATATATATATATATATAGGCAAATTAGTGAGTGTGTTCCAGACTTCATACCCTTCAGAAAATGTATGCTAACACAAATCATAATAAACCATAAAGCACACCAGTTTCTAGAACAAACTGTATAGACGAACGATCAGACCATAAAGCTGGTGGAGGGAAGCTCCACTTGTTCTCTGAACTGGTGTGCTTTGTGGTTTATTTTGGTTTAAGTTTTTTCTAACACAAATCATGTTATTCTAACAACTTTCTAAGTTGATAAGAGTAATATTTAAAATCGGTCCCTATTTTTTGGACTTTGTCCACCAATTGTTTTAGGTTTTGTCCATATTTCTTGCTCTAAGAAGCCGAGAGGTATGGTGGCCAGTTACTACAAAGTGTGTGCATGCTTTATTTCCGTCGCATATGATCTATTAGCAACTTTTTGTTTTATCAAAAGTAGCAAAAACTTCTGGATGTTCCGCCCTTATTGAACTATGTATTACCTGTAGAGACGAGCATTTGATAAATAAAGTGGATTTGCTAACGCTCCTAAACTTCAGCATCCTTCCGACGCCTCCTTTCCAGTTACAGTTGTAAGAGCTTATATATAAATTGAGGTGTGCTAGGCTCAGCTTGATTTTGAATCCTATACAAAACCTACGGACCTGAGCGCGGATTTCTAGGAAGAGTTCTAGGTGCTTTCTGAAGTCAGGATTTATAGATATTCAGACTTCTTTGTGGAAGGCGTACATTTTAGTTCTGAGTTGGATTATTACTCAGATCCGGCAGATTATTCTCCCGATAAACGCACGGTCATTTTAGGATGCAGTGTTTTGTGGTGTTACCGTTGTTCCTTCTGTTACTGAACTGCACTCCAAACAGTGGTAAGTATGCAACACTCAAAAGGTTAAGTTAACCCTATACGGGACAATCAAAAAAAAAAAAAAAAAAAAAAAACAAACAAAGCGGAGGCTGGCTGGGATTTAAACTGGCAGGGCGGGATTCGGGATCAGGCTGCTGATCTCGGGACAGTCCCGCCCAAATAGGGACGTCTGGCAACCCTGGTCAGAGGCCATAGAAAGACAGCATTCATTTGCGTATGCACCAGCAGTATATGAAGGATAAGGTGTGGACCGCCATATTGTTGTACAAGCTGAATCAAGGGAAGACCCTGAGTGCTTGAAGCGCAAGTTCAGAGACATGTGCAACCCCCAGATGAACATTACATTACAGAAGCACTTATTTTGCATGAGAGATCAGAAACCAGAGGAAACATTTGCAGCTTATATAAATTACTTGAGAAACAAAGCTAAAACATGTCAGTTTGGTGATTTAAAGGATGAGCTGATAAAGGACAGACTTGTATGTGATATTAATAGTGCTGCTGTGAGAAAGATTTTACCTTGTGACAGTGATTTAATGTTGAGCAAAGCCATAGAAATTTGTCAAATCCATGAGGTGACAGAAAAACACATGAGCTTCGGTTGGCTCAAGAGTACATGTAGATAAGCATGCAACATTTGGCAAACAAGAACAGGCCTAAGCACAAGGCAGCTACAGGGTTTCCAAAGATGGCACATGGCTTTGCAGAAAGTTTTAAAAAGGGTGCAAGCACCAGCTCAGTGCAGTACAAGCATGACTCAGCAAAACCCAAATCTAGCTTTATTGTCAAGTGTCACAATCGTGGTGTGAATCATGAGTCTAAAAGAGAGAAGTGTTTGGTATATGGCCAGCAATATCACAAATGTAAGAAATGGAACCATTTTCAAAAGTTTTGCAAATCAAGTAAGCCTCACATAGTTGTAAAGAAAGATTGCACAAAAAAGCAAGTTGATCAAGTAGAGCCAAAGCTGTCAGCTTTCTATGTAGATGTATCAGTGCTTGGTGAAAGAGGTGATGGAGTGAACTTATTAACAAGAAGTGAAATATTTTGTACTGCCCGGATTAATGGAAGATCTAGAGCTCAAAGTAAACACTGGTTCAAAGTGTAATGTTACATCAGCAGACACATTCACTAGAGTAAGAATTAACGAGCAACTAAATGTAACCAGTAGTGGGAGACTTGTTGCTTATGGAGGTGAAGAAATTCAAACCCAAGGTTCAGTGATGCTTTCCTGTTATTTGGCAGAAAACTGTTACAACTTGTTATTCTATGTAGTCCGTACTGTCCGGATTAATGGAAGATCCACAAAGCTCAAAGTAAACACTGGTTCAAAGTGTAATGTTACATCAGCAGACATTCACTAGAGTAAGAATTAATGAGCAACTAAATGTAAACAGTAGTGGGAGACTTGTTGCTTATGGAGGTGAAGAAATTCAAACCCAAGGTTCAGGGATGCTTTCCTGTTATTTGGCAGAAAACTGCTACAACTTGTTATTCTATGTATTCCGAAGACCAGTGCAATCTTTATTGGGTCTCAAAGACAGTTTGAGAATGAATCTGCTTTCTTTTGCTAAAGAACTTCAACACATAAATGCAGTTCCAAGGTCTAATTTCTCTGAAGCTATTTTCTCAGAGTATGCTGATATTTTCAATGACAAGTTATACAAACTTCCAGTTATGTATTCCATGAAGTTACATCCACAGGTCACTCCAGTAGTCAGACCAGCAAGAAGAGTTCCGTTCGCTATGCAAGATAAATTGAAAGCTCTGTTGGATAAAATGGTGCAGCAAGGTGTGATTTGTCCAATCACAGAACCAAATGAATGGGTGTCATCCATGGTAACCACTCACAAAAAAGGCTCAGACGAAATCAGAATATGCATTGACCCAAAAAATCTCAACAAAGCATTAAAAAGACTGTATCATCCAATGCGCACAGTTGAAGAAGTTGCAGCTCTAATACCTAATGCCACTATATTTTCTGTTTTGGATGCAAAGAGTTAATTTTGGCAAGTGATGCTTGATCATAAATCCTCATTTTTAACTATGTTTGGTACTCCATTTGGCAGATACAAATTCCTAAAGATGCCATTTGGAATAAATTTTGCAAGTGAAGTTTTTCAGAGTGCAATGGAACTCATTTTTTCAGGTTATCCCTGTGCCATAATAGTAGACGATCTATTGGTTGGAGGCAATAGTGAAGCAGAGCATGACAGAAACCTCAAGAAAGTTCTAGACAGAGCACGTGAAGTAAACTTGAAGTTCAATCCTCTGAAATGCAAATTCAGGCTTCCAGAAGTTATGTACGTAGGTCATTTGTTTACGAGTACAGGCTTGAGACCAGACCGGACCCAACCAAGCAAACAGCTATTTTTGAAATGTCAGCACCAGATAATGTACAAGCTTTACAGCATTTTCTAGCCAGGGTCAACTATTTAGGCAAATTTATACCAGACTTCAGTGAGTTGACAGGTCCTTTGAGAGAGCTCACACACAAAAATGCTGCATGGTCATGGTTGGAACAGCACCAGAAGGCATTTGAAGACCTCAAACAGAAAATTACCTCCCCACCCCCACGTTAAGATACTCTGATGTGAATAAACCAGTTACTCTTTCCTGTGATGTTTCAAAATTTGGTCTAGGTGCAGTCATACTTCAACAGGGCAGATCAGTAGCCTATGCATTTACAACACAAACACAAACCCAAACTAAGATGCAGTATGCTCAGATTGAGAAGGAACTTCTGGTAATAGTATTTGAGTATTCCAAGTTTCATGATTATATTTACTGTCGAGCTATTCAGATTGAAACTGACCATCAACCTCTGGTAGGCAGAGTTTCACAGGCACAAATCGCTCAGGTGATAATAAACCAAAGGTGTATTTAATGATGAAAATCTACAAGAAAAACAAAATGTGAGCGCTTTCATTAAACAAGTGTTAACTTCATCAGACACCATACAAATGTAAGACAACCATTTATATACATATAAAAAACACCCTGATAGGGTAAGCAAAGAGAGGCAGCTAGCTAAGCAACACTGATAGAACATTAATTAACCCCTTGATGACTGTGTTACAGTTGAAACTGTTACATCTTAAATACAACTAAAACTTGTAATTAAAAGATAAATTATTAGTCTCATACTTGTGTCATGAATGGTTATAAATAGAATAAAACTAAAACCAAATAATTTTTAAAATCTCATGTTAAATATTCATATAATGCTAAAATGTTTCCCAAAGCAAAATACATACAAAAGTGCTTGTGCTTAACAAATGTTTTAAGATATTTTGTTCCTTTCTAGGGCTTTTCATTTCAATATAGGAGAGATGGATGTCCTGTCATTAATCCCTGGCCATCTATCTGCCTGTAGTAAGATTTGCCACCTTAACTCCTTTAACTCTAACTGAAGTCCTCAAGGCTTTTTCAAGACTTTTCAGTACACAATTATCCTACTTTATGTATAAATGAAATCACAGCTGATTTATTGTCTAATGGAATGTCTTTTGTACCTGGTAAGAGATTTAATGTTGTAGAAACTATGTTAGATCTGAAACTTTATTTAAGAAAGTTGAATTTAACTTTACTACATGATACTACCTCCCATACTAATGTCAGTGAGGGCAGCATTTTTAAGATCAGTTCTACATGAGATTTAAAAAAAAATGACTGGTTTTAGTTTTATTCTATTTATAACCATTCATGACACAAGTATAAGACTAATAATTTATCTTTTAATTACACGTTTTAGTTGTATTTAAGATGTAACAGTTTCAACTGTAACACAGTCATCAAGGGGTTTATGTTCTATTTCTGTGTTGCTTAGCTAGCTGCCTCTCTTTTCTTACCCAGTGTTTTTATATGCATATAAATGATTGTCTTACATTTTTATGGTATCTGATGAATTTAACTCTTGTTTAATGAAAGCGCTCACGTTTTATTTGTTTTTCTTGCCAGCTTTTTCATTTATTTAGTTTGTTTTGCTGTTTCTGTGTTTTTTTTTTTGAGTTTGTTCATGGCTTCTGGCAGCATAGATTCATCTGGCACACCAACAGGTAACAAAGAGCATGAAGGAAACAACTCGGAGATTGGACAGCTTACTGCTCTCATTCTACAACTAACCCAGAGGATGGATCATCTGTATGAACATGTGGGACTGAATAGTATCACTTCTGCTCTTGCACACTCGAATCAGCATGGGGAGGCTTGCAAGCATGCTACTAACTTTCAAAATACACCTTTAGGCCTCATTTCTGATTCACAGCAAAGGGAGTTGAGGCAGGAAGGCACAGTGTGTCTGCGCATGTCAGGAATGAATTTTTCTGACAACAGGAACTTTCAGAATGCTGCAGGAAGAAATGGACTAACAGAAAATCTTAACAAGGACATTCGGAGGAGTAGTTGTGGAATGGGGTTTCGTTTAATAGAAGCATCAAACACAATAGCCCTTCCTTGTTAGGTAAGCTGACAGATTTTGATGTTAAATTATCTCAATGCAAGAAACTTCAACTGGAAAATGCCTACCTAAGGGAATGTACTAGACTAAAAGTGGTTCCCAAAGGGTTAAGGGTCTGGAGCTTTCCTACTGGTTTGCAGCATGACTCTGTTTGTACACTGAATTAGTTAACTTATTTGATAAATGTGGGCTCGAGCTTTTAGTTAAATATAACAACAGTGAACTGGAAATGTTATTCAAAGACCTTGTAATTCTAGACTCTGCCATCCGTGAGGATCATGAGTATAGCAACATGAGATTTGAACATTTCAGGATTTACACTAGCATTGACCAGCACATAACAAAACTGAAAGCTGGTAAACTGAACAAGCTGGACAGGGATGTTCAGGACTATGCTAATGGTATGGCCTACCCTAAACCTCCTGCTTCATACAAAAAATTTAAAGCCCCACGAGGGGAAAGTAACAAGCAATTATCACACCCTCCTGAAGTAACTGGCAATGATGAATGTAGGTTTGAAGAGACAGAAGATGTGATTTTAAACTATGATGCTGAATTTCCAGAACTCAGGAGAAGAGAAAGAATTAGGAACAAAAGCCATTACAACAATAGGCAGCAACCACAAGGCAGCTATCAACCACAGGTTTTTCGGGGAGCCAGGCCAAAGAACAGGAACTGGAGAGCTTAGCATCTCCACTAGTGCCTTCTGATCACCATGTTAATATTAATGACTCCTTTATTAATGTAAGCACCCCAACACCAGTGGACTGTTCAAGAAGCAGGTACCTATACAGTGGTTTTCAACCACCAAAAATAGTTTTCAGTACACAATTATTCTACTTTATGTATAAATTAATCTACAGATGACTTATTGTCTATGGAAATGTCTTTTGTACCTGGTAAGGGATTTAATGTTGTAGACACTGTTAGATCTGAAACTTTATTTAAGAAAGTTGAATTTGACCTTACTACATGGTACTACCTCCCAAACTAATGTCAGTGTAGGCAGCATTTTTAAGATCAGTTCTACTTACAACCCCCCTTTACACCCGAAACTAGCAATGTATGAAAAAGTTTGTGAACTAGATCTGTATAATCTAAATAAGAACAAATACAGGCCAGCTCAAAATCTTTACAATGTGAACCAAAGTGAAAATGATTGTTTATTGCAACTGCAAGAACATGACATCAGGGTTATGAAACCTGACAAAGGGAGAGGGGTTGTAATTATGGACTCTTCCACATACAGTGACAAAATGTTAGCTATGCTAGACACAGAAAATTACACAGAAGTGTCCCTTAATGAATTAAATGCAACATATAGAACAATTTACAGCCAACTCACTAACATATTTCTAGAAAGAAGAATTGATCCTTCCTTACATAACTATCTTAACATCATTAGCCCAAGGATACCAGTGTTCTTTGGTATTCCCAAGATCCACAAGAGCCTCTCAGATCTACCTGTGAGGCCCTTGGTGGATGGAAGACACTCCATTACTACTGCTTGTCCCCAATTTTTAGACCTTGAGCTAAAGAAAATATTGCATAATGAAAGACAAATTTGTAGACTCCTGGGCTTTTTTAGAACAAGTGAACAAAACCAGGTATGACGCAAGTGACATCATGGTCACTATAGATGTAAAAGACCTGCACACGGTCATCCCACAAGAAATTGGTCTTGAGTGGGTGGGTGACCTACTGTTGTTATACAAAATTAACCAGGAGAAAATTAATCTAATTTTGGAATTATTAGAAATTGTTTTAAGAAACAACTATTTCTCCTTTAATGGCAGGTACTTTTTGCAGACCATAGGAGTGGCAGTTGGTTCAGTGTGTGTGGTGGGGCATTCGCGAACATGGTAATGGCATATTGGGAAAGAAATTATGTATTTCAGTCTCAGTACTATTCTAAGGTCAAACTGTATTGTAGATATCAAGATGATATCAGCTTGATATGGAATGGGTCACTGGTTGATTTGGAAGAGTTTTTGAGACACCTTAACACCACCACTACATTTCTGCAAGTCACTTGGGTGATTAACCTGGATCATATGAATTACCTTGATGTCCACTTATACAAAGACACACATAATGAAAAGTATGCTACTAGGATCTATAGGTAAGAGACCTACTCAAACTCGTTCCTGCATTTCACTAGCTCCCACCCCAACCATCAAAAGTGGTCAGTAGTTAAAGGGCAATTAGTTTGAGCAGCCCGTATGATCTCCAGTGACTTTCTTTTAGAAAACGACAACTTAAAAACTATGTTCTTGAGGAGGGAGTACCCAGCAAACTTGACTAATGAGCTTATGCAGGAAGGTATAGGTAAAAGAAGGGTAAGGCATTTTAAGCCCATAGTTGGGGAAAACATACTAAACAGCCCCTCTGAAGTTGAAGAGGGGAGACCTGAGTTGGAAAAAAGTACTTTTTGTAGATCTATGGGTGCTTACATTTAACTCCGACTCATACCACTTGATGCCCATTTTTTTATAAGAACTGGGACATTTTAATGGATGACTTGGACATCAGGGCACAAATAGGAGAAAGGCCTGTAGTTACATACAGAAAGGGCTGAAACTTAAAAGATCTTCTTAAGAAAGGTTCTAACTACACTAGAACAGGATGTGTGGGGATGTACAAATGCGAGTCTTGTAACTGGTGTTACAAGGTGAAATTGGGCAGCAAATTTATAGTGAATGGTATAGACCATTATGTAAAAGGTAAATATAACTGTCACTTCAAGGCAGTGGTCTACATGGCCACATGTGACCAATGCCTAGCATTTTATGTAGGCAAAACAGAAAGGAAATTTAACACCAGAATTTATGAACACAACTATGCCATAAGAAAGAATAACATTAGCAAAGCATATTCAAGACAACACTGGCCATAATTTCACATTTATGGCAATAGACCATGTAGACATCAGTAACAAAAAGCCTTGGGGACTTCAGTTAGAGTTAAAGGAGTTGAGGTGGCAAATCTTACTACAGGCAGACAGATGGCCAGGGATTAAAGACAGGATGTCCACCTCTCCTGTACTGAAATTAAAAGCCCTAGAAAGGTACAAAATATCTTAAAACATTTATTAAACACAAGCACTTTTATATGTATTTCGCTTTGGGAAACATTTTAGCATTATGTGAATATTTAACGAGACTTTAAAAATGACTTTGGTTTTATTTTTATTCTGTTTATAACCATTCATGACACAAGCATACAACTAATAAGTTATCTTTTAATTACAAGTTTTAGTTGTATTTAAGATGCAACAGTTTCAACTGTAACACAGTCATCAAGGGGTTAATTAATGTTCTATCTCAGTGCTGCTTAGCTAGCGGCCTCTTTGGTTACTCGAGCAGAGTGTTTTTTATATGTATATAAATGGATGTCTTACATTTTTATAGTGTCTAATGAAGTTAACACTTGTTTAACAAAAGTGCTCACGTATCATTAAATACACCTTTGGTTTATCATCACCTGAGTGATTTGTGCCTGTGAAACTCTGCCTGCCAGCTTTTTCATTTATTTAGTTTGTTTTGCTGTTTCTTTTTTTTTTTTTTTACCATCAACCTCTAGTAACTATCCTAAAGAAGCCTATGCATTCCACTCCAGTGAGATTATAACGAATGATGTTCAAATTGCAAAAGTACAATTTCAAAATGGTCTACACAAAAGGCAAATTGCTTTATCTGGCTGATACCTTATCCAGATCACCTAGAAACACAACAGGACAGCTTGACACAGAAAATTTTGACTTTAATGTGATGTCAGTGCGTACTTTTTCCACCACTAGACTTGATGAGTTGAGAGATCACACACAGATTGATCCAATTTTACAGAAGCTCAATCACTATATGTTGGATGGCCGTCAAAGCGATCTAGTATACCACTTGAAGTGAAAACATATTTTCCTTACAGAGATGAATTGTTGATGGAAGATGGCATTATTTTTAAAGGTCCTAAAATTGTTGCTCCTGCTTCCTTACAACAAGAACATATCCAGATGTTCCATCGTGGTCACCCAGGGTCCTCATCCACTAAGGGAAGAGCAAGAGAATTAGCGTTTTGGCCTTCATTACCAAGAGACAGATGGCATTCTTTCTTCTTGTTCTGTATGCAATAGTACTAAATTGCATTTGCAAAGAGAATCGCTTCAGCTTAGTCCAGTTTCTGAACTGCCTTGGCCTACTGTAGAACTGATATCTTTGAGTGGAATAATCAACACTACTTAGTTTTGGTAGATTCTTATTTGAATTGGTTTGAGATGGATTTACTACCTAACCTAACATCCACTGTTGTTATTACTAAGTTGAAACATTATTTCTCAGTTCATGGTAGTCCACACAAACTTATTTCTGACAATGGTTCTCAATTCACTATCCAGTTGTTTCAGAAATTTGCAAAAGAATGGGACTTTGTACATGTCACTAGTAGTCCTGAATATCCTCAGTCCAATGGTGTAGCTGAACGTGGACTGCACAGTGCAAAGCAATTACCTGAAAGGTCAAAACATGTCTCAGAAACATATCCCTTGATGATATTCTTGACTCACCTGCTCAAAGACTACTGTCCAGGCAAACTAGAACTACACTACCTATTTCTTCAAATTTGTTGCAGCCTAAATATAAGAACATTAAAACCATCAAGACTCAATTGTTTAAGAAGCGTAATATCCAGAAAACTAGTTACGACAGACTGAGCAGATTACTTTGTCCATTGAAGGAAGGAGAGACAGTATGAATTCAGACAACAAAAGGTTTTAATTGAACAGGACAGATTACAGGCATCTGTGCCGAGCCAAGATCCTACTTGGTAAGCTCTAAGGGTGTGGAGTATAGGAGGAATCGCAGACATCTTCTTCCTGTACCAGAATCATCATTGCAATCACAACATTGTTTCTGTGATGCAGACTCTAAATCAAAGGGTGAATCAGACACTGTTTCAAGACCAGAATGTATTCAAAATTCTGATTCTGTTTCAGTAAATGATTCGAAGATTCCACAGGTCAATCCTTTTACAGAAACTGTCTCAGTTGCTAATTCTAATCCCCAGTTTTATGTCACACATTATGGCCGGATATCTAAGCCGAGTGTGAAATACACAGTAATGTGGACTTGACTGTATTTACATGCATATTTAGTGTTGTATAATGCATGATTATGGATTTCTGCATTCCAACTAGTCTCATAACAATTATCTGGTCTAATTCTCAAAGAGGGAGGATGTAAATCATAGCATAGGAGTGTGCGTGCTACATCTTTAAGAAGTGTGTGTGTGTGTGTGTATATATATATATATATATATATATATATATATATATATATATATACACACACACATATGGGTCTACCTGAAAACACCGAATGCTGACAATGAGATAACCGACACCGGAAGAACGACGAGATGACCGATGATTGAAAATCCCGACGCTGAAAACACTGACATGTTAAGGTAAGTGTGTGATAGTGATGGACGTTAGGGTTAGGGTGCGGGTAAGGTAAGTGTGCGATAGTGACAGACTTTAAGGTTAGGGGCGGGTTAAGTGAGTTAGGGTTAGGGTGCGGGTTAGGTGAGTGTGCGATAGTGATGGACCTTAGGGTTAGTGTATAGATAGTTGTGTATGTACGGTTTAATGTAGGTTTGTAAGGTTTTTGGTGTACTTGTCTTGTGTGTGTGATTTACGGAAAAGGTATTTGTTTTGTTTTGTTGATTGTCGGGATTGTTATTTGTCGGGCATGTGAAATTTCGTGTTTGCGAACTTTCGGTTTTGTGGTGTTGGTTATCTCGTTGTCGGTGTTTTTGCGTGTCGATGTTTTCAGGTAGACCTATATATATATATATATTTATATAAATGCCATGTGCATTCCATAGTGCCATTTTGAAGCAGCTAGAGCCACAGCATGCATAACCAGTTACTAAACTGTATATGTTACTTAAGTCTTTAAAGTGATGTGTTAGTACAAAATAAAGCTGTCTGAACAGAACCCATGAAGATTCTTTTATCGTGTCCTACACATGAAACCATCAGCTTGATATTTTATGCTTTCTTTCATTAAAAGCAACACAACTGTAACAGTCATAGAACAACCACTGACCAATTAAAATTAACACTACAGCATTAATTTTGCTAAGCTCTCCTGACTACTTGTTTATGACATTCCATATTAGGCATGAGTTCTGAATTCCATGACAGAACTTCCTACTCAAAACAAATATACTTTTCTGTTTGCATTTTCTAATATTAGACAAGAAGCAAATCAACAGATACATACTGAAGAACAATCCGGAATCCATCTTGTTATGAAAACGTATTAGAAATTAAATGTATACACGGACATTATCCCTTCTTTGCACTCCTTTCCCTTCACACCTACATATGAGAACAGTTTATCTCTGCACTGATTTTGTTCTCATTTTCCATTTCCCCTTTATTTTACTTTATATTAAAGAAAACAAAATAACATACAGCCTGAAGATCCATAATAGATATTTAGAAATAAAGGATTAAACCAGTAATTTTGGAATAAAGAACATGCAGTAGTTTTTGTTAAAACTAACCAATGAAATCAAGTGTAAAACCAGGAAAAAATGAAGTAAAGGCCTTTCCGGTCCAAACGACAAGGACTTGGTGGTAAAAAGTGTATACCAAGCTGATTTTAAAGCCAACAATTCAGCTAGTATGTTGAAAACCAAGCAATTCGTTGAATAATATTCCAATGCAGTTAAAACTTGCAAAAAACAGCTTTAATAGTCGACAAAACAAAAAGAGTTAACATGAGCGCTTTCGCCTGGTCGTACCTGGCTTTTTCAAGTGAGACAAAAACTGTAGTAATTATCCAGCGTTTTTATAGCTGGGAAATGCAGATAATTAATTAACAATGATGTATGCAATTTTTAATTAACACTTTTGTATTGAAAGTACCTAGTAAAATTACCTACTACTTTCATAGTAAATGCTTTCAAGTGTTACTCAGTAATACATAATACTGCAGAAACCAAAACGCTCCTTAAATTTCAAAAAATGTTTTTAAAAATTAGTTTACTTAAAAACAATTAAGTAAATCATGTAAAACCATACTTATACTAATAAATTTTTTTTTCATTTAAAATCTAAAAGTTAATCAAGTAATTTCTATTAGCATTTATGTGTTGAATCAAGAACCAAAAAAGACAACTCAAATGGATATGAAGTACCCAAAAATACTACATGATTCAATGAATACTGCAATATGCATTTTTACAACATAAACCACCATACTTTTAAAATATAATTGTTCAGTAGTTAAAAACAAAAATGTGCTAAAGTTTATTTCTTCTCTTTTTGAGAATAGATGTCAAACTAATATTGTCATTAAGTCCTGGTTGTTTTGTTGCATTTAACTTTAACTGCCAAATTAATTCCCTGGTTTCTAGAAGAGTTTCCCAATCTCCACCCCTCTGGTCTTGCTGAATTTTCTCAATGACAAAGAATTTTAATGACATTTCTGGACATACCAATTGATGCTTACAAAAGGCATTGGTTTGCTTATTTTTACCAATCTCATATAAATGTTCGTATATCCTGTGCTTTAAAGGCCTGTCAGTTTTGCCAACATAAAAAGCTGGACATGCTTGGCAAAACCCTATATAAACTACTCCAGCAGAATTACAGGAATATCTGCTGTTTGCTTTCAACGTGATGTTCCTAGATGAAATGGTTATTTGGTCTGTTTGTAAAATGTAGGGACATTGATTACATCTACCACATTTAAATGTGCTGAATGAATCAGTGTGTATGTTAACTCTGTCACCTTTTATGGCATATGTTTTTTGTTCAAACACCCCTTTTAGGTTGATGTTCCTTCCTAATAAACCCTATACTTGTGGGTAATTTACTTGCCATTTCTTCTTGCATGGTCACTATAGGCCAAAAGCTTTTAATTGTGCTCTCAATAAATGCAGCATCCTGGGTGTATGTATATATAAAATTCTTTTGCGATGGCTTATCCACTACTGCTTTGCTGCTTATCACTGGCACATTAGCACCCAATAACGGAAAATAAAATTGGTCTCTTTTAATAATACTTTCTGTTAATATTGTTTGAAATAAGTTTAAGGGATATCCTCTTTCTAAGAATAAATTTCTGAGAAAATCAGTTTCCTCGAGGAACAGCTGTGTGTTACTGCACATTCTCAATGCTCTAATAAGCTGTCCCTTTATAATGCCTCTTTTAATGTAGGAGGGATGTCCGCTTTCAAAGTGCAAAAAAGTGTTAGAGTACGTCCCCTTTCTATAAATTCTTGAAAGAAAACCTGTTCCACTGGGGTCTTTTATTAATAATACATCTAAATAATGTAAAGTGTTATCATTAATTTCATATGTAAAATTCAAAAAGTCAGTTGACCTACTAATGTGTTCCATAAAAGTCAAAAATTGCTCCCTAGTACCTTCCCAAAGAATGCATATATCATCAAGAAACCTCTTGTAAAATTTTATATGTTGTGCCCAATTTGATGAATGAATATACATTGTTTCCCATTTATGTAGCACAATATTTGCATAGGCAGTGGCGCAGGGTGCGCCCATTGCCACCCCACTTCTTTGTCTATAGAATTCACCGTTACTAAAGATGAAATTGTTATACAAAACTGTATCCATGAACTCAATTATTAAGTTGGTCATATTACCGTTGAGCCCTGCTTCCACAGCTAACATTTCTCCAAACCAGTCCAAACCCTGTACATGGGGTATACTGGGAAAGAACTCGACAATGTCTATAGTAACTAACAATAAGCTGGTGTTGTTAACTTCAACCGGTAGGGTGGAAAGGAATTCCCAGGAGTCCTTACACACATAGGGAAGTTTAGAAACATAATTTCTAATTTTTTGTTAAAACTAACTGCAAGTAAAATCATTTTTTAAAAATGCAACATGTATACAATCCTGGATTTGCACTCATGAAAATGACTGGTTAAAAATTCAAGTTTCTTCTTGTGTTATCAGAAGCATTACGGGAAACCATTATCCAACACAGCATAACATCTGGAACTGTATGCTCTAAAATGTCTCTGCTGACTGCAGAAAACCTGTAAAAAAATTTATTAATTTGTCACATTTATTTTTTACAAAAGCAAATATGAAGATAGGGCATTTAAAATTAGAAGCTCTCCTATGTAAAACAGACATGACAAATTATTTTCTCTCCTTTTACTAGGAAATGGTTAATGTCTCCTGAAGGTCACAACACAGAACATGAACTTAGGCAGTAAATGGGAAAGTCTGCTGAAGAAAACATTTTTTTTCAGTGCTTATCATTTCTTCTCATTTTATTTAGGAAAAACAGTTCAGGTAACACATTCTCTAAGAATGGGTGACACAGTGGTGCAATAGGGTGGCACAGTGGTGCAATGGTTAATGTAACCTCAGAGCAAGAGGTTCTCCAGTTCAATTCTCGGCTGGGGTGCCTTCTGTGTGGAGTCTGCATACTCTCCCTGTGTTCATGTGAGTTTCCTCCTGGTGCTCCAGTTTCTTCCCACATTCCAGAGACATGAGTCTGGAGCATTATTCCCCAGGAATCTGCTGAAAATAGGCTCCATAAATAAATGTATCTAATTTTGCAGCAAACAGAATGCCTGTACTTTAGAAATGCTCATAATACTACTGAAGACTGCTTGGATTTTTATGTACTATTTGAGATGCTGAAGACACAAGACAATTATTTAATCTATAATTCTGTACACATTCTTGTCTATCTTTCTTGGGCAACTTCAAAGAAGAGACCACATGATGCATTCACACGTATTGCTGCTTTAAGACTTTTAACCATGTGTATGCTAGTTACACTGCAGCAGCTTGATATAGTATGGTTTGTGGTAGAACACTGTGCTGTTTCTTTTCACTCTGTCTTGTCTGGCAAAGTTCTGCCTGAATAGGACAGTCAAAAGCACTTTGTGAATCCTGAGAATTCACATTCATCAGTCTATTGGCATAATTTTTTTCTGCTAGAGATTCCTACCTTGCAATCAGTGATTATTTTCAGCAGTTCATTAATGCTTTCTTAGCCTGAAAAACATTAACTTATTAGCTTTGAGCTAATGGGAAACTCCCTTTAAAAATTTTCTCAGCTGTCTGCAAAATGGTAGAGAGAAAAATGTGTCTACTGTCCATGCCTTTGGAAAGTTGCTAACATTTGTACCAGTTCTCCAGTCTTGTCTTCCACCATATGCACACTTTCATAAGTTAAGGTCAGTTGTTCCAGCCCCTTTCTCTGATACCCATGAAGACCTGTGTGACCTATGGACATATTCTAAAAGGACCTATTCCACTGACTGGTAATTAGAATGATTTATATTGGATCATTTTCCTATCTTATTGCCACATCTTCCCCTCTCCATCTGCCGTGGCTTGCCATAAATTTTCAGAGAGATGAGAGAATGTACAAGATTCTTTTATTTTCACAGGCACCAATATAAATATTTTCACTGCTGACTATCTTGAATAACTTCAGTGAGACATGTAGCAACAGATTTATTGTTCAGAACAGGTTGTAACAGTTTACTGAGATTACACAAAAGCAAAATGACAAATTACAAGGGCTAACTTATGTTCCGAGAAATCAAGCATTTTCTCAGCTGACTTTACATTATGCTGCTGGGGGTTCAGTCAGATAAGATTTTTGATATCACAGTTAATCAGACCAGTTATGATATTTCCATGACTCTGCATATAAGACTTGGACTGATGAGTCTATAATTCCTGTGGTCAGTGTTGGGGCCACACTTAGGAGGAATCATCAGAGAAGTGACATTTACATTCAGGGACATTAAACTGTCAGCGTCTAAATATATACTGTAATTAATAAAGTCATAAATAAGCAGTGACAAGTACTTTTTATTTGTTTATTTAACATTTGTTAACCAGGAAAGTCTGACTTGGAATGAAGCCAATTTTCAGCAGAGGCCCGGGGAGAAATGTTCCAGATGCATGTCTTTGTAACATGGGAAGAAACCCACACAAACGTAGGGAAGACAGGCAGACTCCACAGAGAAGGCACCCCAGCCGAGAATTGAACCAGAGAACCTCTTGCTGTGAGGTGACACTACTACTACTGTGCTTGTTTAGGTTCCAGTCTGGAAATGGAGAAAACTGTTATGTTTTTTTTCTTTTTTGTTGTTGTTAATGCATGGTTGCCTATGTCTTAAGTGAAAATTTAATAAAGGTATATATTCATCTTAATAATAGTGCATTTACTTTACCATGACTGAATAACTATACTCATTTCTTTAGTGAAATAACATAAATCTTCCACAATTATGTACTGTAACAGTAAACAGTGATAATTACTGGCTCATGCTCAGGACCGTTTTCACTTCAAGATAATTTATCTTTGTAAGACTACATTCCCTTTCACACAATTGAATACGTGAAGGAATTTCTGTTATAGAAATTCAATAAATATCACCGAGTATGCATTCTGACCACTAACTATAGCTATAAATATGGCCGTCTGAAAGATTGAAATCTGTAGTTATATAACTATTCAATTTTATTTCATTTTAGCTCTTTTTAGTTATTTCCTTCTTGATGTTAAATCATACTTAAGAGGTTATGAGACCAGCCACTCCACCCTCTGCTGATACTGCTAGCAGTTATATTCAACCTACTCAGCAGTTATGAAGCTATGACAAAATAAGAGAAAAAAGAATGAGTTAATGAACCTAAAACATGCACACAGTGTGCTTTAATGAACTGCAATATTTAATATTTTGAAGAGGCTTTTTCATATAGCTTCCTTTGGTTATACACCCCCTTCATCCTGCATTTATCCTGCCCTTAATAACTTGTATATTAGTAAATGCAACTTTAAATGTAAGCAATGTTTTACAGCATGGATCTTAACGAAATAATCATGTTTAAATTCTGGCTATAAAATAATGAAGATGTCAGTCCTTCAGAGGAAGAAAAGTTATGTAAGCCTGTGATAAGTAGACAGAAGACTGTGTGACTGAAAAATAAATTGTTAAAGGCAGTCCTGAAAATCTGCAGTTGATACATTCAGAGGCACCTAATCTTTAGAGGAGAGGGTGACTAATGTACTGATCTTATTATGGTGAAAAATTAGCTGGTATAGCAACTTTAGCAGATAGTCATTTCCAGGAAGGCAGTGTCTTGCAGGTGTTACTGTGCCTGTAAACAACTTTGATGTGTCCAGTTTAAGATGAAAGGCATTGTTGCCATTATTGTTCACTTTTTAATATATACATTTTGCATTGCTACTATTATGATACTGCAATGTCTTCATCATTAGGCAGACCTGAAAAAACTGTCATTGATCATGGTCTACCTCATTGCAGTTTGCATTAAATTAAAGCTATTGAATAATATGTAGTTCAATAATCTCCCCCCACCACCAATGAGATGTGTGTTGCCTTTATACGCAGTATTTGCAGAACTTGAGAAAAAATTCTGGAAATCCCCAACATTTTACCAATACTATTTTCAATGTCTTACAGAATGGTGCCACAATGGCTCTTGGTAGTGCAACATGTAAGTACAATACATTTCTGACCAAACATTTTACCAGATAAACTAGGTTATGATCATGTTAATTCAGCATGTGTAATAGTATCAATAGCATGAAACAGTATTATTAAATGCTTGTTAATGAAGCACAATCAACACATTATACAGCAGTTTACTATAGAATTAAATGAGTACTTACTATAGTACTCTGGCCTCCTTTCCTGCATCTGACACCCATCTGGTCAGATGAGCTCTCCTCTGCAGGCCATCTTACCTGTGTCTACATTATTCCCTAGAGTGGGGGAAATAGCTATCACTGAAGTCAGTTGATTCCTCCAACTCCAACCACATATCTTTTCCAGGTCTCACCAGTTGTGGCAACCTCTAACTTTTGCAGGTATGATACCTGCAGAAGGTTTAGTCTCTTTTTCAGACCAGCTTGGGGGACATTTCTGTACATTAACAGATTGCCAGAACCAGGTACACATGGGAATCAAGAGGTAAGTATGAAATTGAGACTACTAGTATGTGAACACTGGGTTATGACATTACACATGCATCTGCATCACACCGTTAAGCTGACACTCACACAGTACCTTGGTGTGTGCATAAACACTTCACAGCTCATTCGCAGCAGTCTGAATTGAGCAATACCAGTAAAAGCACAAATATGTGCTTTCATGTAATTCATGGAGCAATGCTTAATTTGCATAAGAGCTTCTTAAACCAGACCGAATTTCCTTAGTTTTTTGCAGTTCACCAGTTTGACATCTATTGAGCTTCACATTTAACTGAAGGTCGCCAGAAAGTGTGAATTAAACAAAAAGCTTTACAAATGACAGTGTAAAACTACTAAAAAAATACATCAGTGGATTTCAGTGTGACATCTTCAGGATTAGTATCTGATTAAATGGCAAGGCTGGAAATCTTGCAATAGTACTGTATTTCTACCTGTACTTATTTGGGATATGTAAAGTGTCATATTCAGTGCCGTGTTCATTACCTTTGTATGTGTACAGTTAGTTACTGCAGGCATTGGTTTCTGGCAACTGAAATGCTCAGCTTCAAAATGCAAGGTACCCTACTGCAGCTGAAGGATTAAGTACATGAGAAATGACAATCATTTTTGCCATCCTTACAACAAACACCTATATGCCTACATTTCACTTTCCACAGTGTTAGAGATAAATGTCTAGCATAGAAAACAGTTGAATGCGAAGGAAAAGCTTCACTTTGCTTTTACAGTTGTTCAATTCCTGAATTAAATGGATGCTTCAGAACTGGCTGGGCTCACATAGGGTAAGAATATGTAATTATTTGCATATCTGTATTTTCAAATTAAAAAAATGTTGCAGCATCAGGGAGTAAGGTACAGGAAAGACAGCCTCAGTCCTGGGGGAAAACACATCCACATGGGTGCACTTACAATGCTTGGAAAATGTCTTTTGAAAAGGGGAAGCAAAACTGATAAAGCAAGCTAAAGCATGGAATCAAGTAGTAGCTGTCATAAATGAAAACTGGCTTCGTTCCAAGTCTGACTTTGCCGGTAAACAAATGTTAAATAAAATAAAATAATAATAAATGCCATATGGGGAAGAAATCTTGGCACAGAGTAGGAAAAGAGGTAATGGCATGGTGGGGCATTACAGGGCAAAGGCTAGACAAACTGCAACTGTATGTAGCAGCACTGGTGGTGGGGCTTGCACTGTCCAACATTTAACACCAAAAGTGGTGATAACTTTGACACATATGAGTATGCTGCAGGAAATATTTGAGGTCATGTTAGCACAGAAACAGTGCAGAAGGTTGGTGTGCGGCTGGCTTTACTGTTTTTAGACTAGATGTACTTTCCATGGTGTCTGTTTATATACAACTCTTAAATGTTTCCTCATCAAATTTTCTGTCAATATCAGGTGTAGCACAAATTCTACAGATACTGCATTATAAGTGTGGACATCATACATTTAATACAAAGTCATGTATCTGTCACAGGTACCACTAACCACATCATTACATATTTCTTCACAGGATCAACAGCAGAAGCATTCACATGGTCAAGCTGCACCACAGCAGGCTGATGTTGACTGAAGGCTGGCTGTTGACAATGATACAATAACTCTCATTCTCATGACACAGCCTCAGGGCAGTGGCACACAGAGGTGAATAACTCTGTAGGCAGTGACACAGCCTCACACACAGCATAATGAGGAAATTACATTACAACAAAGGGGAGAACTACACATAGCTCAACACGTTTCTTGTACATAGCTTGTAACCCTTGATAAAGTGTCAACCCTTTCAGAGGTAGCAGTACCCACTGGTTTTCCTGTATGCAGGGGTGCAAGGCAAAGACACAGTTAGCTCCAGAAACATGCAAGGCCTTTTCTGCCAAGCAGCATATGTGCCCTGATAAAGTTCAGGTCCAGGATACTGTCACTGAGAGTCAAGTAGAGAGGGTTAGAGTGCAGTAGCACATGGGAATGGTGGAAACCAGGGACAATAGCTTGATGATTATCGTGCGCAGAATAGCTTCACATACAACATCAATATCAGACTCCATACACATACAAGAAGGACTTACCAGGCACACACTGGAAACACAGCTGGCCATGGACAAAGGAGTGTCCACATGCACAATGGACAAGTAGGCCATGCATCATGTGTATCCCAGGAAGGTTCTGCAGGGATTCATATGAATTCCCTGTGGAAGAAGGCAGTTAGACATTGTCAGACTTCCACAACATGTACTAGAACTTCTCAATCAAGGTCTAGGTCCCACAGCACTGTTATGTTACTATCAACAGGTTCCCTTGTATTTAGTAGATCATTTCATCAGAGCTACTCAGCATAAAGCTCACATGCTAGCACCTGATCACTACTTATGGGACCATCACCAACACTATGTTTGGGTAGAAATGAGTAGACACCTTCTAAACGTAAGTTATATTTTGAACATCAGTAATACAGAACTTACCATGGAGTCACTTTGCAAACATGGGGTATATGAGTTCACATTTTACATGACATGTGCTTCATAGGAAAAATGCTGCACTTATTTCTGTACCTGAAATAAAGGCTAAAGAAAAACAGCAAAAAAAAAAAAAAATGCAGCAAAAATGAATAGCAGCAATGACATATTTCATGATGGAAACAAAATAAATTTCCTTTACCACGTTAAGTACAACTTCAGTGACACTGCAATGAACTACTCAAGACTATAGACCTATACTTTTTTCATAACACCTGCTCCTTTACAGTTCATTCAAAGTCTGCAAGTATAACTAGCACTTGTGCTACTGACAAATGAATACTGTACAAATAACTGCTAATATCATATGACCAATGCATTTTATATGTGAAGAAATGCCTGTTGTAAAGTGTAAGCTGACCATGCACTACTCTGCATAGCTCACAAGGAACACTAAATGCATCAAATATTATATTTGTGACTTTGCACTACCATGTAGTGAATGTCATGACCCACACTTGTGGATTACACTCTGTCCCTATGACTGAGCAACCTCATACCATGCATGGGCCTGACAGGTGGGTTGCCATGCTATCATCACTGGTGGAACAAAAGATAGAGGGACCTGCGCTTACAGTATTAGTGACCAATTGCATGCCAGAAAGACACATAATCATGTTATGCAGAAGGCCGTTAACAATCTGCATTCAGTGTCAGGCTCATACTGAATGGCCCCCAGCTTGGTCAAACACTCACTCAATAACTATCCATATCAGGGACAGGGCAGTATTAAAGCACTCCTTTGCAACTCCCTGCGGGTTATGGACTGGTATCATTAGCGAAGGTTCAAGTGGGTAACCTGCATCATCTGGAACAAACAAAACAAGGAAGGAATACATAACAAAAAGTGGGTGACTACTCAATACTACCTATTCCACTATAAAGATACAGAAATAACTATGGTTAACAAAGTACAGTTGTGTAAGTTGCGCTTACTCATAACAGTAGATGTTCGAATTCCTCACTGCTGTAGTAGTCTTTAGCATATATATATGGGCTAACCAGCCAGCATCACAAAGCTCTGGATCCAACTTTGTGAAGCTGTCTGATTGCTGTACTCTAGGCAGAATATACTCTATGTAGCCCAAAGGCTACTGCTGCATTTCAAAACAGTTTGCACTTACCAACTAGGTGACTATGAGGAATCCTACAATGCAGGAAGTGGAACAGTGGGTCTGTGTGCCAAATGTGAGAATCATTGGCACTGCTAGAATGCTGGACTAACAGACTGGTCATCATCATCTTCTTTCGGCTGTTCCCGTTAGGGGTCGCCACAGCAGATCACCTGTTTCCATTTCTTCCTGTCCTCTGCATCTTGCTCTGTCAAACCAACCACCTGCATGTCCTCTCTCACCACATCCATAAACCTTATCTTAGGCCTTCCTCTTTTCCTGTTACCTGGTAGTTTCATCCTTAGCATCTTTTTCCCAATATACTCAGCATCCCTCCTCAGCACATGTCCAAACCAACGTAATCATGCCTCTCTGGCTTTGTCTCCAAACCTTCCAACCTAGGCTGACCCTCTTATTCCTAATCCTGTCCACCCTCGTCACACCCAGTGCAAATCTTAACATCTTTAATTCTGCCACATCCAGCTCAAACTCCTGCCTTTTTGTTAATGCCACTGTCTCCAACCCATATAACATAGCTGGTCTCACTACCCTCTTGTAGACCTTCCCTTTCACTCTTACAGGTACTCGTCTGTCACAAATCACTCCTGACACTCTTCTCCACCCACTCCATCCTGCCTGTACTCTCTTCTTCACCTCTCTTCCACACTCACCGTTGCTCTAACTATTGACCCCAAGTATTTAAACTCATCCACCTTCGCCACCTCTACTCCTTGCATCCTCACCATTCCTCTATCCTCCCTCTCATTCACACACATATATTCTGTCTTAGTCCTGCTGACCTTCATTCCTCTTCTCTCTAGAGCATATCTCCATCTCTCCAGGGTCTCCTCCACCTGTTCCCTACTATCACTACAGATCACAATGTCATCTGCAAACATCACAGTCCACAGGGACTCCTGTCTGATCTCATATGTCAACCTGTCCATCACCATTGCAAATAAGAAAGGACTCAGAGCTGATCCTTGATGTAACCCCAGCAGCACCTTAAACGCATCCGTCAATCCCAATGCAGACCTCACCGCTGTCACACTACCCTCGTACATATCCTGTACCACTCTTACATACTTTTCTGACACTCCTGACTTCCTCAAACAATACCACAACTCCTCTCTAGGCACCCTGTCATATGCTTTCTCTAAGTCTACAAACACACAATGCAACTCCTTCTGACATTCTCTGTACTTCTCCATCAACACTCTCAGAGCAAACATCGCATCTGTAGTGCTCTTTCCCGGCATGAAACCATATTGCTGATCACTAATCATCACGTCCCTTCTTAACCTTACTTCCACTACTCTTTCCCATAACTTCATGCTGTGACTGATCAATTTAATCCCTCTGTAGTTACTACAGCTCTGCACACCACCCTTATTCTTAAAAATTGGTACCAAAACACTTTTTCTCCATTCCTCAGGCATCCTCTCACTTTCCAAGATTTCATTAAACAATCTGGTTAAAAACTCCACTGCCATTTCACTTAAACACCTCAATACTTCCACAGGTATGTCATCTTGGCCAACAGCCTTTTCATTCTCTTCATAGCTATCCTTACTTCCTCCTTGCTAATCCATTGCACTTCATGATTCACTATCTCTACATCATCCAACCTTCTCTCCCGCATTCCCTTCATTCATCAACCCCTCATAGTACTCTTTCCATCTCCTCAACACACTCTCCTCGCTTGTGAGTATGTTTCCCTCATTATCCTTTATCACCTTTACCTGCTGCACATCTTTCCTAGCTCGGTCCCTCTGTCTAGCCAATTGGTACAGGTCCTTTTCTCCCTCCTTAGTGTCCAACTTTTCATACAACTCTTCATATGCCTTATCCTTAGCCTTCGCCACCTCACTCTTTGCCATGCACCTCATCTCCTTATACTCCTGTCTACTTTCTTCATCTCTCTGACAATCCCACTTCTTCTTTGCCAACCTCTTTCTCTGTATACTCTCCTGTACTTCCTCAGTCCACCACCATGTCTCCTTGTCGTCCTTCCTCTGTCCAGATGTGATACCAAGCACCTTTCTAGCCGTCTCCCTTACTAGCTCTGCTGTAGTTACCCAGCTATTTGGTAACTCTTCACTACCACCCAGTGTCTGCCTTAACTCATCCCTGAACTCCACCTCACAATTACCCTTTTTCAATTTCCACCATTTGATCCTTGGTACTGCCCTCACACTCCTCCTCTTCTTGATCACCAACATCATCCTACAAACCACCATCCTATGCTGCCTAACTACAGTTTCTCTGGTCACCACTTTACAGTCTCCAATCTCCTTCATATACATATGACTAACAGATTGGTGATGCACCCCATATATCATGTACTACCAGGCAGCCCTTCCTGTTCCAGTACCACTTTGTCAGTGGTCCAAAGGAGACCCTTATAGCAAAATGGGTACAATCTAATGCACCATGCAACTCAGGAAAGCAAGACATCCAGTAGAAGGCACACATGGTACAGGCTTAGTCCTTTGGTGACACTGGAAAACAGATATGCTCACCCACACATGCCAAGACTGTATCAAGCAAATGCTGCAATATCACCGAGGCAGAAGCATGCGAGATAATGAACATGTCCCCAGTTTGTCTTTGAATGGTCATCACAGCAGGTATAGTGAGGGCTATATGTACCTTGCTATCTCCAGGTAAAGAAAGGTGTCACATACCCCAGATCTCATTTGTTGGCCATACAGGTTCACTAAAGCCTTTATTATCTCCCTCCACTCTAAACCTGTCCAATAACACTTGCTCAGCAAAGTTAAGGTGAGTTATCATTTGCCTGTACTTTCTTCTCTTAGATCATCAAGCAGTTCTTCCTCAACAGGTTTCAATACAAAACCTGGAACTCAAAGTAGGGAAACAGACAGTTTTGTAGCAAAACTGGGTATCATTATGGTTTGCAAAGTGGATACAAAATGGGAAGAATCACTTTTTATAACCTATCTGAACACAGCACAGCACAGATATACAACAAAAAATGACTATGAATCAAAAATGTGGGAAAAGACAGTCATTTACATAAGAAAGTCACAGAGTATTCACACATCCCTCACCTGCATCTCTATATTTTTATATGCATAAGACCTTTTTTATCATGTTCTGTTTAGCTTTAGTACCGTTATTGTCTCTGAATTGTGCCTGAGCTACTCTTGTGTGCAACACACACAAATACCTACTGCACGTAAGCATAATGATTAGGAATACCACCCTCAGCATCAAAACAGATACTAAGTAGCTAAAATAGTACATCTTTGCTTAGAGGTGCTTCATAATATATATTACATAGCTAAATGTGTACCTATACTGATATATACTTTGGAATCTACACATTTCCTTTAAACATTTACTTCTTTGCTTTTATGTACACAAAATACACACACTGCCACTACTTTGGGGAAAAAGCATTTTTTATTCGTTACTTCTCAGCCTAAATACATCCACAACATTGATGTATTCTACTTAAGTGTGTACTTCCCATGCTTCAGTACACTAATGAGTAGACTCCTGTGAGTACCAGTGAAAACATGGGTTTTGTGTTTTGATCAGTGGAAGAATATCTGGCACAGCTGACTGGGTGGGTATTACTGAGTGCGTGTTTGGTTATGCTGTCACTTCATGAATGAATGAATTCTAGGCAGCGTTTTCTTTTCTTTGTAGTATTGCCCCCATGCCTACCAGCCATCAAGCCTACTTCCAATCAGACATACTCATTCTTTCCCTTTACCCACGGTTTTCTTAGATAACAGCTGGTCTGTGGGAGCCTTCATTTAGGCAGCCATGACATTGCTTTGTGCCCTCACTGGTATCCTGGTAATGAGGGTGCATGTTAGAAGAAAAGTGATCTGCATCACCATAGAGACTTAATGTCTTTCCATATGGGTACATGCTTTTGCACATGCGCTGTGAAGACTACCACCCACTGATGGCTTGCTGAGCCTAACATCCAACCACAGGCCCTAAATTTATGCCCCATCCCATCTCTTCCTCTGATAAGGTCTAAACAGTATGTGGCTGGTGCAACTGCACTCTCCATCAAAGAGGGTATCCCATCCTCCCTTGTCAGCATCATCAAAAACCCAAACTACAAATCAAACTTGAGTCACCATGACCATAGTCAGGGCTTTATCCTTCTATGCCACTGTTGCTTGCTTAAATGACTTTTTTAAGACTGTATGGCTGAATGAATGTGTGTGCTAGGACAGCTGAACATGCAGTCATGTTCAACTGGCAAAATTAAGATGTAGTTTAATCTGGCAAAGTAGTGTCATAACTTGGATAATGCTCAGTACAATCTCTTCCAACTTACAATGGGATGGATATCTGTGATGGTAGCCTTCAATGAGAGCACAGCCCCCCCCCCCCCCAAAAGATAATTAGAATAAAGGTCTAATTTAACTTTATTATAAAATTATTATTATTTATTATGCTGCTTTAATTTGATTTAAAAGTGTAGCCATACTGGCCATGTTACCCTCTTTGCTGGGGACCAAGTAGGTAAGTTAGTTTCCAACACTTGGTGTAAATGAAGGTCTGGTGCCAGACCTGAAATACATTGACCAAGACAGATCAGAAACAATGGGTATACAGTGTAGGAAGGAATGATTGCAGTGACACACAGGCATCATACTACTGTCATTCAGGCTGAGAAAGAACTGGAGCAGAAAATAGGTGACAGGGAGTATAGGTATGGCATCCAGGTCTAAGGAGATCATTGTTCCATTGTACTTGGCTCATATCAGACATTAAAAGTACAATGCACCTCTAGCATGTACATGACTAGGCACTTCAAAAACCTTGAGAGACTATAGAGATTTCATACAAAAAGAATGCATGGAGTTAACAAGTCCTATACACACCATGTCAAAGCACTGTCCCTGTACTCAGTCTCCTGCAGACTGCTGAGTGGCAATCTATGCCTTGATTATGCAGCATCTTCTGATCTAACACAGATGGATTTGTTACACAGCTGCAAAATAAATAGCATGAGAAATACTGGATCCAATTTCTGTTTTCCTTCCTTTCAAACATATGGGTTGTCACATCTGACTGGATCTGAACTTGGTGCTAACTTCAAAGTTTCTTCGGATCCAGTGCTCTGACTCCTTCCCTACCCATAATTCCCTAGACTCCACCTTAAATACTCAGTTCTCATTTGCCACTCGAAGATAATGGAAATGTGAGAGAACCCTAGACAATCAGCTTGCTGTATCCTTTGGAATACAAGCTACACCCTTCCTACGGAGAGAGAGTTCTCTCTCTGTTTGCACTTATCTTCATTTTCTCAGGATTAGGCTTACTATTAGTCGCTAGTCAGTTACTTTAGTTTGTTTACACAGTTAAGGCTTCCATCCCCTTCCTACCTAGTATTTTCTGTTTTGGTTATAATAATCTTTATTGCTGTTAAAATAGAACTGTATTTAGGATGTAACCTACACTTTTTCTAGGCTATCTTCATCATGCAAGAATCCACTGGAATCAAGAAGTGTTCAGAGTGCGAGCATAAACTTCCACTCCAGCACCCAGACTCCAAATGTGAATACTGCTTGGGTGCCGCACATCTGGATGTTGACTGTCAGTCCTGTATCACTTTTAGTGCCAGAGCCCTTCAGATGAGAGGGGGCAAACTTGTTTTAAAGGGACTCTTTCCAGCACAGACAGTGGCTACCCTACTGACTTCTTCTGCATCCTCCTTCAAAAAAAAAAAAAGATCAACATAAACCTAAGGAGCAAGAAGAGGAAAAAATTCAATAAAGATAAGATGGAGAAACAAAGGAGCAAGTCACCCAATAAGTCTGCTAAAAAACAGTCACCAGAACCAAAAGCTTCCATTGGTCCCGATACAATAAAACACTTAAAGATGGCTCCAATCACCTTCTCCATGAGTCACATACTCAGGGTTGGTGAGTCCTGGACTACATCCCCCTATCCTTCATTAAAGGACATACTCCCAACCACCATTGGTGGCATCATCCACTCTGCCATCTCAGAGCCTCACAGAGCTCAATGTCAACAGGATGATGACAGCTTGGGTTTATCGAAGTAAAGTCCCCTGAAAAGGTAATGAGTTTGCCAATCTTACCCCCTCCTCTGCTGGAATCTACACCAACTTGGCCTTCAGGTCTGGTGTTATTGGATCCTACTGGAACTGAAGCGCCTTTGCTGGCAATGCAGCTACTCATGATTTTGCTGCCTAATGCTTCTCTCTCTCTCTACACTGACGCCTTTGGATTGAGATGAGACTCAGAACTTAAGCATTGGTGTGGTGTTCTAAGGTGGTCGGTCAACACCAAGATCCTGAGGAAATTGGCTTTGTTAGCTCCCTGTCTGATTATGATTTTTCTGTTCTTCCCCAGACAGTGTCCCCAGAAAACAGACATGCAAGCAGAAGCATTTAGACTCTTCCCCAGAGTCCCTCATTGAAGATACTGACTTAGAGGAATGGGAGGGTTCCCCTTGCTCTCTCTCTCTCTCTCTCTCTGTAGATACCATCTTTGGTAATATTCTTGAACTAATGAAGCAGAAAAGGGGGTTGGTCATCCCAAGATTCTTCACTGGATGAGCGAGTATTCCTGGAAGCTTTTGATCAGGATCAACACTGTCCTGGATGACCCCCTTATCGACTTTATGGGTCAATGGACATGGAAAGACCCTGATGTGGTGCAGCCCATCCCTAAAAAAAGTAGATCTCTTCTTCGCTGTGCCTAAAGACAGGAAACACTGCAGTAAGAGTCCACCAGTGGGCGCTATGGTGGCAGCAGCAACCACCAGAAAATAACGATTAGAAGAAAGTTAATCTATTCATTCTCCAAATAGAGAATCTAGGGTGAAGGACAGATTTGAGAAGTGGGCCTATCCATCAGCAACTTTCACCCTTAGATAGTTGAACTATTTGGCTCATTTAACAAGACTCCAGAGAGACTTGACCAAAGAGATCACAAAATCCATCTTGGGGGTATTTACCTGTGGATGTTCAGAAAAAAGTGGGCTCCCAGTTTTTCACCCTGTCAAATGTGGCCATGCGTTTACTCTGTAAAGCAGATGATGGCTCAGCCAGAGCAGAAGACACTGGCATCATCCAGCAATGGTGTGCCATCTGGCATTATGACTTTGCAGAAGACTTTAAGTCGTCCTTTGTAAAAGCTCCTTATGATGGTTCAACCTTGTTTGGACTAAAGTTTAAGACACATTCACCAGGAGTCAACAGGATATTAAGACTCTCTCTACAACAGGCATAGGCTTCTCTACCCCACAAAGATCTTTCTCTAGGTGCCAGACATTGGGGAAGAAGATATGGTTCTACAAATCACAGAGTACTTTCCACAGCTCTCAAGGTGATAGACCTACCCATGGCAGAGATGGCTGCAGTGTTAAAGGACGACAACTCAGAGGCAGACTGCATAACCTAGGCTTTCATGGTCTTTTTATGGTTGCCTGACTGCTGCACTCTGGAGGCAGTCAGGGGGTGCCTATCTTTGCATTCTCAAGCCTGGTGCAGAAAAATGTCAGATTCTTGGGTGTTTAAGATAATATCCAGAGGCTATTCAATTCCTTTTTCCCCTTCCACCTCTGAAAAAAGGCTCCGATGTTTCATTCAATCAATGTGACTTAGCAACCATAGAAATTTCAAACTGTTAGGAAAAAAGTCATCCTACCAGTCTCTCATGACCAGTTAAGACTCCAGAGCTCAATCAAGGTTCTTGGTAATACCAAAGAAAACACGGGACCTTAGACTTATTTTGGATCTCAGTCACCTAAACCAATGTGTGAAACAGACAAAATTCCAGATGGTCACAGTTTAGTGCATATTACCTCTACTGAGGAAGGATGATTGGATGTGCTCCACAGTTCTCCAGGATGCCTACTATCATGTCAAAGTAGCAAAGCAATCCAGAAGATTTTGCCACTTCTGGCTGAGAGCCAATCACTACCAATTCCAGACACTTGCCATTCAGTCTCACCACAGCTCCCAGGGTGTACACCAAGATTATGACAGTAGTAACAGTGCACCTTTGTCTGCTGGGGATCTAAGTCTTCCCATACCTCTATGATTGACTCCTCAGTGCTCCCTTCAAGCATCTACTGTTCTGTCACCTGGACCAGGTACTTCAGTTGTTACTGGACTTGGGAGTAACTGTAAATCTACCAAAATGTTGACTAACTCCAACAGAGTATAGAGTTTATAGAATGTCACCTAGATACCAACCTGCAAATAGTCAACCTTCCCCAGCCAAGCGTTCTGTCACTTCATCTAACAGCATTACAAGTACTGCATCACCCATCACCATCAGCAAGGTTAGTTTTACATCTTTTAGGTCTTATGGCATCCACAATACTAATGGTCCCTTTTTCCAGATACTATATGAGATTACCGCACTGGATTTTAGTAGTACAGTGGTCATAGTCAATTTACTCATTACATTCAAAAATCCAAATTATGCAGGTCTGCAAACAACACATCGCTTGATGGGTAATGTCCTCAACTGTAACTGAGGGTTGCCCTTTCTAGTCGGAATCCCCAACTGTAACAATGACCATAGACACATCCCTTCTACGGTGGAGTGGAGGGCATTTTGAAGTCAGAATGGGCCAAGGTATATGGTTGCCATTATAGGTCAATCTTCACATCAGTGTCTTGGAGTTGAGAGCATTTCTCACAGTGTTGTAGGCATTTCAGGATCTCTTCCCCAAGGGTGTGTTTTCCATACACACGGGCAACATCAATGGCATGGTACACCAACAAGCAAGAGGGAACACATTCTTAAACTCTAAGTTGAGAAGTCATGACAGTCTGGCAATGGATGATGTCTTCACAGTACTGTCTGACTGCAACACACATCTCAGGGTTGTCCAATGTACTAGCAGACAAATTGATCAGAATTGTCCTGTTGCCTTGAGTGGTCCCTCAATCCTACAGTGACATATTTAACATTCAGTCACTAGGGCCAACTTTGCTGTGACCCTTTTGCATCCTATCTAAACAAGAAATGCATCAGGTATTTTGCCCTTATCTCTCTACAGAGACAGTAGCCAAGGGACGTTCTGGTCCATAACTGGCCCCCAGACCTCTTGTATGCCTTTCCCAATAATGTGCAAATTCATACAGAAACCAAGGCATCACAAGGCTCGTGTGAACCTCACTGCCTTCTTTTTGCCCCAATATATATGGTTTGCCTACCTATGGCTTCTTCTTGTATATCCCTATTTGATGTTGGAACATTATCCAGTCCTACTGACCCACCCTTCTGGACAGCCACCTCTGGACAAGAAATCCATGAGGTTAACTGTATGGTTCCTCCAGTTTTAAGCATAGCCACAGGCACCAGGCTTTCTCCTGGAGTAGTCAATATTATTTCGGCTTCTCAGAAACCAGCTACTATAACAATTTACCAATGCAAGTGGAAGAGATTCTTGATTTGGGCCTACTCTAAAAGCCTAGACCATTTTTCAGCACCTGCGCCATCCATACTAGAATTTCTATCTGATCTCTTTTATAAAGGTTTCAGCTTTGCCACCATCAAGGTACAGTTGGCAGCAATTTCAAAATGTCATGTTGGATGCAAAGACATTCCAATAGTTTCACTGAAAATTTCCAAAGCTTTTCTGAAAGGTATCTTTCTACCAAGACCTCCCATTAGAGACCCTGCCCCTCCATGGGACATCACCCTTGTGCTATGAGCTCTGACACAGGCTCCATTTGAAACCACTTACAGATCTAAAATTTCTTAACTAGAAAACAATTTTCCTAGTGGCAGTGAAATCAGCCAAGTGAATCTTGGAGTTGCAGGCTGTTTCATGTAAGCCTCCGTATCTAGTATTTCACAAAGACAGACTTTCTATTAGAACTAATGCATCCTTTATTCCTAAGGTGGCATCCAAAGTTAATCAAAATCAGTCAATAAACTTGCCGGTATTTTCCCCAGGTATTCACACAAAGAATACTTTATGCATACGTTAGATGTCCAGAGGCAGCTCAGATTTTATATTCATAAGACAAAACAATTCAGAAAAATCTATCAATTGTTCACTTCATTTTCTAAACCAAAGTTGGGGAATACAGTTACTAAGGTTTCTTCATCCAGATGACTGTCAGATTGCATGTCCTTTATCTCTAATAAGAATTTACCCTTACTGAGTAAGCCAAAAGCCCACTCAACTAGGGCAGTTTCTAGTTCAACAGCCTTTAACAGAGGACTATCCATCGATGACATTTGTGCCGCGGCCACTTGGCCTTGTGCATACTTCTGTGTTTCACTGTAACCTTGACAATCAATCCAGATCTCAGTCCTCCTTTGATTCCACCATACAAAGGCATGTCCTTCCTTGATACCACCCAGTTTAACAGCTTGGAATTCAGTCCCATTCATTTGAAACTGATGAAAATAGACAACATTGGATACAAAAGTTATATACTTACCATAACGTTCGATCCATGTTGTCTGATTTTTGACTGGTTCAAACTCCCTCCCTCCTGCCCCCTTCCAAATTCTCATCTATGGCTTTGATATGATTCAAGGGATTTTTACCCTGTCTGTGCACAGTCATATGAGACTGTACCCACTATTCCTCAACAGGTTGGGACCATCTAATTTAGGGGTTCATTCTTAGGGTAGTTCCTTTTATAGCATGTTTCTGATATATAAACTGAAAAAAAAGGCACAGAGAACTCGGCTGCAGGACAAAACTTCACTTTCTTCCAACGAAACACAAATAATAACGCTGTGTAACCAGTTCCGCTTACGTTTTCATCTGAGACCATTGTTTTGTTTACATGTTTCTGATATATCACAAAGAGTGGGGGGGGACCTGATCTAAGCATCTAAGGTGGAGTCGAGGGAATTATGAGCAAGGGAGGAGTCAGAGCTCTGGATCAGAAGAAGCTTTGAAGTTGGCACTGAGGTCAGATTTGACAACTCATACATTTGAACTGGTTGAAAATCAGACATGGACTTAACATTATGGCAAGTACATATTTTTTGTTTCTAAGGACCTAAACCTAATTTGTGGCATAAACAGGACAAGTTGAAGAGCAGGTATTTGTCTCATTGATTACTCCTTCTATGGAACATTCTTCCCATCCATGTTAAGCAAAGCTCAACCCTAACCCTATTCAAATGTAACTTGGACCAATGGCTGGGAAACAGCAAATTTACCCAGGTTTGCTACCTATGTCCCCCACAGATAGGGGTAGCTTGGGAACTGAATGCTTGATGTGTACAAGCCTACACTGTAACCCTAAAATTCCTTGGGATTGTGACAGATTGCCAGCTATACCAGGAGAAGTAGGGCAGTGGATATGTAACATATGCCAGCATAGCTAGCTGGAGGTTTGTAAAGAATTATGTTGTTTGCATATCAAACTGATTTGTACAGGTGTTTGTGTTGAAAATGTATTTGTAAAACTGCTTGTGTTAAAAATGTACCAACAGTGCCCTGATGTACAGAAAAGAAATACAATGCAGTCTGACATACACGTGTAACTGTTTAAATTAATATATTTTAACAGAGGATACTGGAAGAGAAAAGGTTAATATCAGTCCATTTAATTTTGAAAAATAGTCTGAAATTAAATTAACTGGTTCAGGCCATAATCCTACAGTTCTGACTGCAGACAGAGACAAAATGTCTGTGAAAACCAGGATTAGAAATCCTACTGCATTGTCCTTAGGGGTGAACTAATTCCTATTCTGGAAGGGTGGAAGTTTTGAAATGGTTTTCTAGCTTCCAGATGGTATAACACATTTTTGCAAAGCTCTGTGTGTGTGCTAGATTCTGGTTCAGTTTCTAGTAAAGGGAGTGATGTGTGTACCAGAGTCAGATGACCAGATATATGTGATGTCATTCTATAATCCAGCACTGAAATGATGTTTTAATTCTAGATAAGACAGAAGTCTCAGGACATTCTGTTTTTGAATGCTGACAAAGAAGGAAGACCACTCACCCACTTCACCTTGCCTGGCTTTAGTAAGTAACCAGGGAATAGTAATTATTTAGATCAGTCAGGAAAATATAGTGAGATTAGTTAAGTACTGTTTTCTGTAACTGTGTGAATCTAGCCATCTGTGTTATTTTTAATATTTCCTGGGGCTGAAACTCTGGTGTTTATTACAAACAGATATTTAGTATTTTCATGCTCTTTTATTAATTAGTACTAAATATATTTAAACATTTCATTGTAGCTGGCCTTTTAGCAAATATTTTAACCTTTGACAGTACTTATATTTATTTGGTGACACTGTGGCCCCTCCTGAAAGCCTTGCTGCACTGGACAAACACTACCATTTGTATTAGTATTAATTTTACTCAGTATAATTGGATACCTTTGTAACAGCCTTAGAGTAGCTGGCTTTGGAGTGTTCTAATGGCAGTGGAACTACCTTATAGTCTGGGCAACTGGTACATATGTGCCAGTCTTTCTCGTGTGTGTGTTTGAAAATCAAATCTCAAACAGTGTGTGTGTGTGTGTCAGCTACTTAGAGCAGGGACACAGTGCACTGATTTCACAGAGAAGGTGGTGGAGGACTTGGCTGAGGACAAAACTGTGTCAGTGCGGAGTCTTATTTGAGGCCTGTGGAGAAAGAGAAACCCAGTCCCTGGACTATGTTCCCTGTGTGCTCTTAAGGGGGAATTGTGTTTGGTGCACAGAGCTGCATCTGAAAATACTGTGTGTATCTATTTCTGTTCCAAGTGAACGTCCCTCACTGGTGTCAGTGTAAGGACTGAGGCTCCTTAATTACTGGTCCAGAAGAGGGGCATCACAGGGGTATTGACACATGTTGGAAATAGTTTGGTAAATTTGGAGTACACTTGGCTTGGTTTAAAATAACTCTTGGACCAACGGTACAGTATTCACCTATGAGCAAACAAATGAGGTGAAACTTCTGTTTTTACACATAATCTATGGGTTCCCTGTGAAACAAGAGTAGTGTACTGATGAATGCAAAGTTACAGGGATAGGCAGAGTAAGAGAATGAAAGGAGAAGAGTAGAAGAGGACTGAGGGAAGAGATTGAAATACATGCAGTGATATGACTTCCTGCACTACAGAAGGAGAAATCACAGTGAAAATGACAAAGAAAAAGACTGAAGGGGAAACTAGTAATACAATGGCTAGCAAGGATATGTTACAGGAGTGGCAGAGACAGAGGAGAAAGAGTGTGGCCATTCTGACAGTGAAAAGCTGTTTTAACTGGAAAAGCTTTTTATCAGTACCTTACAAAACTGTAGTGACTTTTTAGTAGTGAATACAGTCTGTTTTAAGTTCAAGGTCTATGGAAAGAATGTTCTCTTATCTTCATTCACACTGTAAAGAAAGAGAGAGTTTCTTTGAAGACATTTTTGATTTACTATAATGGTGAAAACAACAGAATTAAAGGCAGGAAAGAGAGCACTTTTATTACACAGTAGTTGATTGCACTTTAAGATTCTACTAGCAAAGACAGCACAGGATGGCGCAGTGGTGCAGCAGTTGCGTTGTCGCCTCACAGCAAGTGGTTCTCCAGTTTGATTCTTGGCTGGGGTGCCTTCTGTGCAGAGTCTGCATGTCCTCCCTGCATCTGTGTGGGTTTCCTCCAGGTACTCCAGTTTCCTCCATTACAAAGACATGCATCCAGAGCATTTCTCCCTGGGCCTCTACTGAAAATTAGCTTTGTTCCAAGTCGGACTTTCCCTGTAAACAAATGTTAAACAAACAACTAGGAGTACATCTTACTTAAATAATTAAACATTCATTATTATGCATTTTAAGATTACACTGTAAAACATGTTTCAGCTAGTTAATGTGTAATGCACTATTCACATGCTTAGTTTTATGACTGATTTATTTATGTTAGAATTTCTAAAACATAAGATTGGTAGATACTAATGACATTTTCCGCTCACTGCATTTTAGAACACTATTATTCCATATCTGATGCTTTACTTGAAACCAGTAAGGATGTCATTAACCATAATTGAGAACAGCCCAGGAAAACAAATGTAGCTCTAGTTTTCCTTATTTTGACATAAAGTAGTTAAGTAATGAACTATGACATGGTGTATATTTAAGAAAAGCAACGCATGGTCATATTCTTTCAGCCAAATTAATTTCTTTTTCTGTTTTGTGAAAACAAAACAGTATTATGTTGTCTGTCAGCACTTACAGATGTTGGAATTCCATGCAGTCTTCTCGTGCTAATAAACACAAAATACGTCCTACAACATTGGGTGATGAGTAATTACTTACCAGTTAACGGGGTTTACTTTCTCACAATCTATCCAAATTTACTTTTCAAGAAAAAAAAATTGAATGAAATATAATATGAGGAGTCCTTTTTGATCAGTTCCTTAATTCTCTAGTGCTTATCTTAATCTTAGAAGTTCTAATGCTGTACTACAGCTGAAATGCACTTGCATAACTTCTTACAATATGACTGTATTATTTTATATATGTACTGTTGCACTCTAGTCACAGAAACAATCTTAACCATCACTTTTCCAAGATCTGGCATTGATATATTTACTAGAGACATACACAAAAACATACAATTCTTGACAAAACAGGTAGGAACACAAAAGTTCATAGGTAGGTACTAGGCTACTGGCCCTAGGGCCCATACAAGCCTAGCCAAAAAATGTACCCTGGCTTTCGCCACCCAAGAAAATTATTTTCCTGTGCCCCTGTCGAGAAGAGCCACAGAAGTGATCCCTGGGGTGAATTTCCCATCCAATCATCAAGATTTTTCTTGAAGAGTGCTAATGAGGAGCTCTGTTTGACATACGTAGTCTGTTCCAGAGTATGGGAAGTCTCTGGGAGAGGAATCTATCCATCCAGCATGTTCTGTTTATTGTGGTGACAAGGTTTAGGTCCCTAGAGCGTGTAGCTCAGAGGGATTGGGATTTCTTTAAGTGGAGCATGTCCAACAGCTCTGGGTTTGACATAGCTTTGTATGTTAGGCAGAGATCGCCCCTGAGTAGGCAATATGCAATGGAGTAAAGCTGTAGTTTTTTGAGACGTCTGCACAGGGCATCTGTTTGAGGCCAGTAATCCTCTTTGTGAGGTATTTCTGTGGTCTTTCCAGTTGTTGTAGATGTCTTGTGAGGTACATACCACAAGGGGTGTTGTGCTCTATAATGGGTGTAATGAGTAGAGGGGAACAATGACTTCTTTTTTTCTGGATGAGAATCCTTTTGTGATGAGATGAGCCACGTAGAAGGATTTCCTGACCACTGTGGTGATGTGATTATCAAAGGAGAGACTACTGTCCACCTGTGTCCCAAGGTCTAATCACATTTTCTGCATTAAGTAGACTACCAGCTATGTGGTAGTTCATGGGTACAGAGTTTTTACCAAAGGGGATGACAATGCACTTTTTGGCATTGATCTTCAGGCCATGGCTTTGACACCAGGTATCTGTCTCAGTGAGGCCCTTTTGTAGTTTGTCCACATTGTTAGGAGTTTTGATTATAAAACAGTACTTACAGCTTTGTGGAAAATAATTCAGGTGGCTTCCTTCACATGCAGCACAATGTACACAAACACTCTGTCAAAGCTGGCCTGCAAATATCCAAGGTTTACAGGTATTTCTCATCAGCACCTAAAAAGTACCACTAGTAATAAGGGTCTATATGATCGTATTGCACGCTTACAAAAGCGAACAATAAAAAATCGACCCCATGTAAGCAAAAGCTTACATCGAAACCTCAGAACAGAGATTTTTTTCCAAGGAAAAAAAACTGCTGTTCCAAAATAAAAGAAAAAAAACTTTAAAACATTACATAATGTTGGGGGCTTCACCCCCCCTACTTAAATATACCAACTCCGAGATCGTACTACAGTGCCGAAAACGGTAAAGTAACGAAAGAGGCCAAGCAAATTCTTTCCTAGGGAAAGAATTTGCTGAAAAGCCGCTTCGCTGTTTTGCTTTTTCGCTCTTTTTGGTTCGATCAAGACACATTCGACAAACTGCGTTTGCAATCTGGTAATAGGGAACCAGTAATAATGCCTTAGGTAGAGAAGATGAGTAATCACTCAGTTGTCATCGCTTTCACATACGTTCTTGATTTTGCCTAATATTTTTAACTTTTGAATAGCTCCTTACAGAATTTGTGATTTTTCTGGCAAATCACTGAGGACTGCATTCACTAAATGACAGACGTCTGAGTTTTATGCCTTGATATCTTTTAGAAGAAGCATGCTAATACAAAACCTGCTATTTCAGTAACCACATATAAAAGGGCAATAGTTAAAATCTATCCACGAACCACGATGCTGGGCCTTTTCCCTTTATTTTTTCAATTTGTTCCCAATTGTTGCGGTAAGATGTTGAAAGCTATATCCCACAGCTTTCCAGACAGGCAAAGTAAGTTCCACAGGTACAATAGCCTTCCTCCAACTTTCCTTTACATGATAATAACTTTACTCTTCCAAAGATATAGAGTTACTAGATTAAAGAGAGATCATTGGTGCACACAACTAGGTCAAGGAAGTGCATGTTACAAGTCACTTATATATATAAAAAAAAAAGGAATGGGTCAAGTGTCGACTCTTGTGGTACATCAGTGTTAAGGTTGGCTACTTCTGAAACTGCAGAAGTACTCTTGGGAATGTTCTATCTTCCAAATAACATTTAAACCATTGGGGCGATTGTCAAAGCTGAGATTATCAATTTTATCCCAGAGGAAAATGTGGTTAACAGTTTCAACTAGTCATATCTACAAACAGAAAACGTGTTAACAGATTGCCATTCATAGTGCAATATATATATAGCACTGGTAGCAGGACATAATGCAGTCACTGTATTATTAAAGGCCTTGTAGAAGTCATGTTGTTTATTACCCACAAGACCATAATTATGTGGTCAATGATACGTTTGTAGGGAATATTTTCAAATTTTTCTGTTGGGAGCACAGAATGGATATAGGTCTAAAATCTTTGTAGTCTTTTGAGGCAATATCCTTAGGTAATGGGATTATGACACAGTGTTTGAAGGATTCAGAGAATATTTCTGAGCAGACATTTTTAGAAATGCAGGGGTGTAAGAGACTAAATTTGGCCCCCGAGTTTCTATTACATGATTTTAATAGCTTTTTTTTTTTTTTTGGTTATCCGCTTGAAGAAAAAAGGTTGACTAGTTATGGAAGCTATTTGTTGTTGCGTTGCAAGTTAACCAAATGTAGCTCAAATGACTGTACTTATAGCCACAGCCGGCTTTAGGCACCAGCAAACCCTGCTGTCGCTGGGGGGCCCCAACCACAGCAACTTATCTTGATATTTTGCAACAGGTCTGTCAAACCAACAAAACCTAGTACACCAGTCTTGTATAATTAAAATCAGGTGTGTAATAACCTTTATATCTCCTTTAAAATTCAAAGATATCTTTGATTGTAGTATCACTGTTTTATCAAGTAACAGGCTTCACAATTCAATTACATACTTTACCACTGACATAGTGCTTCTAACTTAGTTAAATCCTACTGATGGACATTCTGTATACTAAAACTAACAACATAGCTAGCCTTAGATATCTGCAGTACCCATGACTGCAGGGGGGCCCTTTAAGATGGCCCCCACAAAAGCTGCTGCTGGGTGGGTAAAAATGAGGAGAAAACATGCACTAATTTCCTGATTACGATCTTTAACCCGAATGGGGCTGTGGTATGACTCTGTTAGGATAAAACTGATAATGAACATGAACAAGGTAAGCACTAGAGAGATTAGTGGCCCAGACTGAATAATCTCAGTACTAACCTTGAATTTTAAGATGAGACAATGTTTTGAATCATCAGGGATGGTTTTCTCTTTCTGGGAGTTTTATAAATACTGTCAGAACACCAGATACTATAACTCTCAACATCTTTGCTGAAAAATTCAGCACAATGCCAAATATAATAGCAGAATAAAGAATCAACATCAGGAACAACTTTTAAATATTAATCTAATTCACTTAAAATGTTAATAGAACAACACCTTTTGCATCAACATGCATTTTTTTAGACAATAAGAAGTTTAAAACTTTGATGTCTGGACTTCTTGACTGTCAGTTGTCCTAAGTGATTTACCAGCAAATCAAAGTTTACAAAGGATAGAGCAATATTATGAGCAAAATCAGGGAAGGTGTGTGGAATCAGGGACAGCGACAGGTATGCATTACTCCTCAGTGAAGTAAATAAAAGAGAATTTACCCCTGTTGCTGTTTGATGACTACTGAACAGCAGTCATTGATCTGGTATGGCAATATCAGTGCTGCACAATGTATTGCAATTTGCTGAAATAAGTACAAAACTGGTATTGTTATGGCTTATGAATGTATGTGTGTAAAAAATCTCTGATTTTTATCTGTGCACACATCTAATAATGCTAGGACACAACATTATTCATCTGGATTTCAGTAAAAAGTTAATCTAACAAGTAATTATAATTCAAATGTAATGCAGAAAATATATATCACAGAACATTCAGACACTTAGACCTTCTAGGGGTCTGGTAGCCTCCAATCCCCAGACTGTATAAACGGATACAGGGAGGCTCCCTTAATCATCCATGACTGTGTGGGGGCCTCACAAAACCTTTTGCCGGTTGGGGAAAAATTTAGCAAAAAAATGCATTAATTTTCTGATGATGATGTTTAGCCAGAACAGGGCTGTGACATGGCCCTGTAAGGATAAAGCTGATAATGGCCTCTGTTTTCAGCCACAGCTATTCTAAAACCAGCCCTGCATAGGTATGTGTGTGTGTATACAGAAAGCGGCTGTAGGTTATGTAAGGGGAGGGCTGAGGATTGTGCGGTTATTACTTTAATTTTCATCACAAATCTTAGTGGTGTAAGCAGCAGGTCCTTATAGCTTGTGTTTGGTCTGAGGACAGTGCGGTCATTGTTTCTTTTACTTTTCTCACAGACCTCAGAGGTGCACATAGAGGGTTACTATAGTGTGTACTGTCTGGGAGCAGCAAAGTAGATTACTGTAATCATTATTTTATTCACTTTCCTCACAATCACACATCAGACATGTATACAAGTAGCTGCCTTTGAGGGTCGGGGGGGGGGGGTGAGGAGTAATGTTATGTATGTGTATGTCAGCAGTCACTTGAAATAAATGACTGTGGCCATTTGAACTTCTGCTTCCATCCCAATCTAACACCAGAGGGATGCATAGACAGTGACAGTCTTTTATGGAGGGTTAGGAATGTAGGCAGTATTTCCAGATAGAACCTGTGTATCTTCACAATAATTGGGTTATTAGCTTATTATGTACTACTACTTTGTCTTAAGTCTTGTGCACAGTTTTTTGTCTTCCTTGAAAGAAAAAAAATAAGACTGAAATTCTTTTCATACTCATGATTTCTGTTTAAGCCACCATTGGATTAAAAAGTTGGGAAATGCTCAGAAGTGCATCCCTGAGCATCTATAATGCCTATGGCTTCTGGGTGGCACCAGCTTAATTGAGTTATTTCCTAAATGGATATTACTGTGTTGTCTTCATCAGAAAAGGTGTGCTGAAAGGATGCTAGGAAAACTAAAGCTAAACAACACTGAATTTCTTCCCTTAATTATACATGTTAAGCTGTCTATCTCGCCTTCATTCTTGCTGGTTGGTTCGGAGCCGATCCTCAGCTCTGACTCGGCCATCTACTAAAGCTTGAGAGCTGTTTACTGACTCGAGGCCTCCCCATATCGCACAATGCTTGGCGCTAGATACTCAGATCTTGTTTGCCGCTTCAGCTACGAGGTTGCGCTTTTACTGGCTCAGGTCGTATTAATCCTTTTTTTTGTATTATTAGCTAAAAATTTACCTTGTATTTTTCTTATATATAGATAGTCTTTCCCTTTTAGTATAGTTAGACTGTGTATCCCCTAGTTTGTCCCACTAAGGAAACTCGTTTTTTTGTTAGAGAGTTTCTACCCCCCCCCCCCCGGTTTCTCTCTTTAGTGGCTAACCCCACCCTTTTTGTACCTAATAGGAGTAGTGTTTAGCCTTGTAGTATTTGTATATTTTTATTAAGGATAGTTGTTGTTTATTAAGTGTGGTGTGGCAGTCTTTGTGGTCATTATTGTCAGCTTAACTAGTGCGGGTGTGTGAGTGTTTCTGTGTACCTTGTTAAGCACTAGTTTAATTTTCCTCTCTATAGTATCCCCTTACCAGTATGTCCAAGGATACTAAAGTTTCAGGCTTCAAGAAGTGTGACTCGTGCTGTCAGAAGATGTCTCTGACAGACTGTCACACTTCTTGTGTTTATTGCTTGGGTTCCCTACACCTGCAGGACTCCTGCTCGGTCTGTTACACCTTCAGCCCGAGAGTCCTGCAGGAGCGTAGGCACAAGCTTATTTTGAGAGGCTTACTTAAGCCAGAGGGATCCCCGGTGAAGCCTCAGTTGGGGAAATCCTTAAAGCCTGCCAAGCCGTCGGCTCCCAGTTCGGAGCTGTCACCGGGCGGAGCATCTGCCTCCTCTTCGGTTCCGGCTGGAGACAACATTTCTAGACCTCAATAGGCTCCGACTTTAGTGTCGGAACCGTCTTTGGGCCGAAAACGTTCTAGGTCCCCTTCCCTAGAATCGGTTCGTTCGGTGCCGAGGTCACCATTGCTTCAGTCTGAACGAAGCCATAGGTCCCACTCCTCTCGGTCCTCCAGGTTATCCGATCATGACTTGGAGAGGGTGGTCAGTAAACTCCTTAAATCGCAGGCCCTGGCCAAAATGTTAACCAGCCCTTCTCAACAGACTGTGGCTGTCCCGGTGTCTTCAGCAGTTCCTCCTCCGACTCCCCCTTTGGGTTCGGAGCCAGAGCTGGTTGGGGTTCAAATCTTGGAAACGTTGGAGCCGATACCACACCTTTCGGCTCCTTCGTCGGCTCCGATCTCTTCATTGGTTCCTTCCTTGGAGGGATCTGGGTGCCGGGACTCCCTCGTTGGCTCCGAGGGGGCGAGTGGCATCGGACCCTTGTCTGACCTCGTTCTCCCTCTTGGGGCTTCGGCACAGGTGAGCTCGGCCCCGACATCGGCCTCGGAGCCGTCCCTCTCGGTGCCGGGAGGGGCTCACATCTCTTCGGAGTGGGGACCCTCTGCTCTGCCTGATAGGGGCGCCTTCAAGGTCATGAGAAGCATGCTGACTCCTGAGTCGGCTCCTCGATCGGCCCCTTCGGCTCCTCCCCCCATGGTGCCTGCACTGGTCTCTGCCCACCCTCCTGACCCCAAGCGTGGAGAACAGACGCTCCAGGTTGCCCCATTGGGCATATCTTCCTATTCAGAGGAGCCCCCTCGGAAGAGAAAATGTAAGAGGAAACATGTCGATTGCCCCGAGTCAGTCACTTTTGATACCGACTTGGAGGATTCGGAAGGGTCCCCAAGATCCCCCTCTGAGGATGTCTCTTTTTCAGACATCCTAGAGATCTTTAAGCAGAGGGATAACTGGACTGCCCTTAACCCTTCCGAGGACGAGTCGGTATACCTGGACACGTTTAGTTCTTGCTCTTCCACCTCCTGGGTGTCTCCACCCTTCGATCCGCTCATGGAAGTAGTGGCTCGAAGGGCGTGGTCAGCCCCAGACACAGTGGAACCAACTCCCCGTAGGCCCACTAAGTTCATTACAGCCCCACCCAACAAACAATTTTTGATAAAAGGTGTCCCCGTTGATGCCATGGTGGTGGCAGCAGCCACGAAGAAGGAATTAGCTGACCCTTCGGTGCCTGTCCATCCACCTAATAAAGAGTCTAGAACAATGGACAGGTACGGGAAGCAGATGTTTTCCTCAGCAACCTTTTCCATGCGGTCGCTGAATTATCTGTGCCACTTCCCGCGCCTTCAAAGGGATCTTCTCAAGGAACTGGGTGATACCCTTCAGGATCCATCAGCTGCAAGGGCTCAAGATAAGATCAACTCCCAGCTGGCGACCCTTAACTCAATCATCAACTCCTCCATGCAGCTCATTTCTTATGCAGCCGATGGGGCGAGTAGGGCCGCAGGTACAGGCGTGGCTTTTAGAAGACATGCCTGGATGCAGTTATGTAACTTTGCTGACCCCTTTAAGGCGTCCTTCACCAATACCCCCTTCGATGGTTCGGCTTCGTTTGGGCCACAGGTGAAGGATACCCTTACCAAGTGTGAGCAGGAAGGCAAGACTCTCTCTGCCGTGGGAGTCCATTTTTCTACTCCCTCTAGACCATACCCTAAAGGTCAGAAGAGTAGGAAAATGTGGTTTCGGAAACCCCAGGGAGTCATGCCTGACACACGTGGTGAGTTTCTCTCCAGGGGCAGGGGAGGGAACAATAATAGACGCCGCCCGAGGGGCAGAGGGGGTCCGCAGAATCAGGGTAGCAGAGAATCTTTCTCTGACAAACTCTTTCAGCACCCCTGAGGGGCTGCCCGACTGTCCACCTTCGGAGGCAGTCGGGGAAAGATTGTCACTGTACCCAGAAGCCTGGCAACTCCTCACACAAGACAAATGGGTACGGTCCATTATATCCGAGGGTTACAAAATCCCCTTTGTCCACCCGGTCTAAGGGAACAAGCAGTGCCAGAAATTTCAAAACTGCTAGAAAAAAAGGGCCATCCAGCAAGGATCCGGGATTTACTCCAAGTTCTTTTTGGTACCAAAAAAGACATAGGACTGGAGACCCATTTTGGATCTCAACAGGTTAAACAAATCTGTTCAAAGAACGAAGTTCCGGATGGTCACGCTTCAGTCCACTCTACCCTTTTTGGGTCAGGACAATTGGATGTGCTCCATAGACCTTCAGGATGCGTACTACCATATCAAAATGGACAGGCGCTCCAGAAGGTTTCTCTGCTTCCGGCTGGGAGCCAGTCACTATCAATTCAGAGCCCTGCCCTTTGGTCTCACCACAGTCCCCAGGGTGTTCACCAAATGCATGGCAGTGGTTACAGCTCACCTGAGATGGCAAGGATTCCAGGTGTTTCCATATCTAGATGACTGGCTCCTTACTGTTTCCACCAGGCATCAGCTACTGTGAGCCAGGGATTATACCATCCAAACTTGCTCTGAGCTAGGTATCTCAATAAATTTTGAAAAGTCTGCATTGTCGCCTTGTCTGTCTATAACCTTTATAGGCGCAAGATTAAATACAAAAGATCTGTCCACAAAATTTCCTCTAGACAGAGTGTCAGACATTCACCGACATGTGCAGGTCTTACTACAGTGCAAGAGGATTCAGGCCAGATTTGTACTAAAAACGTTGGGTCTCATGGCAGCAGCAATCATACTAGTTCCCCTGGCTCGTTTTCACATGCGGATTCTTCAGTGGATACTTTTTACCCAATGGTCTTTTCAACAACTTCCGATGTCTCACAAGATAATAATCACTCAATCATGCAAAGACCACCGGCTTGGTGGATGGTCTCTCCTCTAGTACTCCAGGGCAGACCATTTGTTCTTCCTCCTCCTGTTGCCACGGTGACCACGGATGCCTCCCTGATCGGGTGGGGGGGGCATTTTCAGGGCAGGACTGTCCAGGGCACTTGGCAACCTCTAGAGTACCACCTGTACATAAACGTCTTGGAGATGAGAACGGTGCTTTTAGCGTTGCAAGCTCTTCAGGACTCTCTACCCACTAGGACTACTGCAATTCAAACAGACAATATGTCTGTAGTTTGGTACATCAACAAGCAGGGCGGAACCAAGTCCTACCCCTTATGTCGAAAAGCACTCAGACTCTGGCAGTGGGCGATCTCCTCTCAACGGTTTCTGGTAGCAACGCACATCCCCGGAAGTCCGTCATAGCGGACAGGCTAAGCAGAGCTATTCTCATGCCTCATGAGTGGTCTCTCAATCAGTCAGTAGAGGTCAAAATTTTCCGCAGATGGGGTCAACCTTGCTGCGACCTTTTCGCAACTCCTCTCAACAGCAAGTGCGACGATTTCTTCACTCTTCCCCCTCCCTGGCCACTCCCCCGGAGACGCTCTAGTTCACGATTTGCCCCGGGGTCTTCTGTATGCATTCCCACCTTTTCCCCTAATTCCAAAACTAATTCAGAATGCGACCGCATTGGGATCCAGGATGATCTTCATTGCCCCTTATTGGCCTCGACAAATTTGGTTCCCATTCCTGCATCGTCACCTGCTGGAACAGCCTTGGAATTTGAACCCAGTGCCAGACCTCTTGGTCCATCAGTCAGGCGGGCTGCACCAATCCTTTCAGTCTCTCAACCTCACAGCTTGGTTGCTCCACTTCCAACTTTAGCCAGGCTTCCACATATTTCTCAGCCAGTGCGTGAAATCATCCTTTCTTTGCACAAATCTACCACCAGGAAAACTTATGCTAGTAAGTGGAAACGTTTCTCTTTCTGGGCAGAGGCTAGGAATATAGACCCCTTTACAGCCCCTGTCCATCACGTTCTAGATTTTTTAGCAGAACTTTTTCAAGCTGGTTCCTCGTCTGTCACCATTAGGGTCCAATTAGCTGCTATCGCAAATTTCCACACTGGCCTGTCAGAAACCAGCATCATGTCCCACAAACTTTGCAAGGCCTTTCTTAAAGGGACTATTTTGCTTAGGCCCCCGGTCAGAGATCCCCTGCCTCCGTGGGATTTCTTTTGAACCTGCGGCTTTCTGTTCCTTAAAATTACTCTCCTGGAAGACTCTCTTTTTAGTAGCCATCACCTCAGCTAGGAGAGTTTCGGAACTTCAAGCCCTCTGTATTCGTCCCCCTTACCTTGTGTTTCATAAGGATAGAGTTTCACTCAGGACTAATCCTTCGTTTCTGCCCAAGATACCTTCAGAAACAAACCTGAATCAGGCTATTGATCTACCTGTCTTTTTTCCTAACTATTCGAACAAAGCTGAACAAAAGTTACACCAACTGGACGTTCATAGGCAATTACATTTTTATTTGGATAGGACTAAGCAAACAAGAAAATCAGACCAACTCTTCCTGTCCTATGCTGAGGGCAAACAGGGCCTGCCAGTTTCTAAAGTAACCTTATCCAGGTGGTTGTCCTCTATTATTACTTTGATTTATCAGCTGAGACATAAAGAACTCCCTACTAAACCTAAAGGTCATTCCACCAGAGCGTTAGCTACTTCGGTAGCTTTTCAAGCAAGACTACCAATGGAATCTATTTGCGCTGCAGCTACATGGGCCACTCCTCATACTTTCATTTCACATTATAAGTTGGATATGGCCTCTAGGAGTAGAGCTGATTTTGGTTCCACTGTGCTCAAGAGTCTGTTCTGATGAGCCACCCAGGACTAAGGTGCTAGGGACGCTGTCCCAACCAGCAAGAATGAAGGTGAGACAGACAACTTAACATTAAGAAGTTATGTACCTATCATAACGTTCCATGTTAGTTGTCTTCTTCTTGCCTTCTTTCTTGTGTCCCACCCTCCATCCCCCTAGCCTGGACAGACCGAGAAGAGTCACTTTTTGAGGCCTTCTTCCTCTGGCTGAGTCTTATCTGGGTTATGTCCTCCTCTGTTTTAGTGCTGTAGGTAAACCTTGTCGTTTGGACAAGTGTCCTTGAAATTTTTCTATGGTGTTAGCTCTGCCAAACGAGATCTGGGTATCTAGCGCCAAGCATTGGGGGATATGGGGAGGCCTCGAGCCAGTAAACAACTCTCGTGCTTTAGTAGATGGCCGAGTTGGAGCCGAGAATCGTCTCCGAACCAACCAGCAAGAAAGAAGGCAAGAAGAAGACAACTAACATGGAACGTTATGGTAGGTACATAACTTTTAGTTATGTACTTACCATAACTTTAGATGTATGGGATCCATCTCGCCTACATTCTCTACAGATGGGTTCGGAGACGATCCTCAGCTCCGATTCGGCCGCTATACAATAGAACGCAGTCTCTTATTGGCTGAGTTACCTCGTATCCCAGGATGCACCACTACTGCTTCCCCAGATCTTGTTTGTCCGCACACATGCACACACACATAGACTGTTGTTATAACATTGCCATGTGTTTCAAGAGAAGAAAAGTTGAATTCGGATCGTCCGGTCTCTTCTGGCCTACAAGGCAGGGGGAAGAGGGTGGGTTATTAGGAATGTAGGCGAGATGGATCCCATAGATCTAAAGTTATGGTAAGTACATAGCTAAAAGATGTAATGTGATCCTATCTCGCCTACATTCTCTACAGATGGGACAGCGTCCCTAGCACCTAATTCCTGGGTGGCTCACTGGAAAACGCTCCAGAGAACCGTGGAACCGAAGGAAGCTCGACTCCTAGATGCCACATTCAATTTGTAGTGAGAAATAAAGGTGTGTAGAGAAGACCACGTAGCAGCCGCACAGATGTCACTAATAGAGAGCTTGGAATGAAAGGCTGCCGAAGTGGCCATAGCCCTGGTAGAATGAGCTTTCACTGGAACTGTAAGCTCCTTATTTGAAATGCGATAAATATGACTGATACAGTCTCTGATCCACTTGGCAATAGTGACTTTCGTGACGGCTTTGCCCAATTTACTATCCGAAAAGGACACAAACAGTTGATCTGATTTTCGTGCTTGGTGTGTCCTATCCAAATAGAAACGTAATTGACTGTGCACGTCTAAGCTGTGAAAGGTATACTCAGCTCTGTTTGAATACTTAGGGAAAAAAACGGTAATTCCAGTGATTGTTGCAAACAAAAGTTAGAACAAACCTTTGGTATAAAGGATGGGTTTGGTCTAAGATATACTCTATCCTTGTGAAATACCAGGTATGGTGGTTTGACACATAGGGCTTGAAGTTCTGAAACTCGCCTGGCTGATGTAATAGCAACTAGAAGGGCAGTCTTCCAAGAAAGAAATTTTAAGTCACAGGTTGCTGCCGGCTCAAAGGGAGGTGCGGTTAATGCACCTAACACTACGTTAAGGTCCCACGGTGGTGCGGGATGAGATATAGGGGGCCGTAGAAGCCAAGCTCCTTTAATAAAAGCTTTGCACAACTTGTTGCTCATTAAAGGTGGTTCTACGCTCTCGTGAAAATTGGAAATAGCCGCCAATTGAACTTTGATGGTAGACACCGAACAACCCTGGTTGAACAGGGAAGTTAAAAACTTCAGAACCTCTGACACCAAGGCTGTCATAGGATCTAATCCTCGGAGTTGGGCCCAAATAGCAAACCTCTTCCATTTACTGCTATACATCTTTTTAGTAGAAGTCTTGTGGGCCGAGGACAAAATATGCATGACTTCAGGGTCGAAAGAATGACTCCTAACTATGGTCGGAAGAGGAGTAGCCAAGCTGCTAGCTTCAATGAATGGAGGGACTGATGGAGCTGTCCTGACTGATGCGTCAAGAGGTCCGGAACTTGGTCCAGGAACCAGGGACCCTCCAATGCATATTTGTGAAGAAAGGGGAACCAGACTTGACGAGGCCAGTATGGGGCGATTAGAATCATTTTGCTTTCCAAGCGAATCGCCTTCTGAATCACCTTGGGGAGAAGGGGAACCGGTGGAAAGGCGTATAGCAGACTGGGGGGCCAAGCTTGGACTAGAGCATCCTTGGGGATCTCCCCCGGAACTGGGATGAGAGAGAAGAACTGCTGGCACTTTGCGTTGAGGGGAGTTGCAAAAAGATCGCAACATGGAACTCCCCATCTCGTGAAAATCTGTGTTACCACTCTGTCGTTCAAGGACCACTCGTGAGGGGAGAGAATAGTCCTGCTCAGTCTGTCGGCTATCACACTGGATCTCCCCGGAATGTGTGTTGCCACTAGAAAACGTTTGGTAGCAATCGCCCAATCCCATACCTTCATGGCCTCTCTGCAAAGGGGGTAAGACCTGGTCCCTCCTTGCTTGTTCAAGTACCAGACTACCGACATGTTGTCAGACTGAATGGCAATCATACCCTGGGGGAGGTGATTGTGCAGTGCTTGCAACGTTAAAAGCACCGCCCTCATTTCCAGGATATTGATGTGGAGAAGACTGTCGGAGTGCCACGTGCCTTGGACCAACCTGTCCAGATAATGTCCCCCCCCCCCACCCTGTCTGGGAGGCGTCCGTAGTCAACGTGGCTGAGGGGGATGGGGGAACGAAGAGTCGCCCCTGATCCAGGTTGGAGGAAAGAAGCCACCAACGAAGATCCTGTTTGCACTTCTCTGTGATCAATATGTGGTGACTGAGGGGAAGGTCTTGATAAGACCACTGGACTGAGAGGAGCCACTGGAGTATCCTCATATGCAACCTTGCCAAGGGGACCAGAAGAATGGTGGCTGACATGGAACCCAACAGTTGCAGGACCATTCTCGCTCGAGCGCGACGTCTGAGGAGTAACGCCCGAACCTGAGACTGCAGCGTTGCTATCCTTTCTGCAGGAAGATAGACTCAAGGCAGATGCGAGTCTATTTCTGCACCAATAAACAGAATACGCTGCGATGGCAGCAATACGGATTTTGTCCAATTGAAGGTGATTCCTAAGGAGTTGCCTAGAGAGATGGTGGCTGCTAGAGTTTTCAAGAGTAGATGCCTGGAGGTGGCAGTTAGGAGCCAGTCGTCTAGGTATGGAAACACCTGGAATCCTAGACTTCTCAGGTGAGCAGTCACCACCGCCAAACATTTGGTGAACACCCTGGGGGCTGTGGTGAGACCAAAGGGCAGTGCACGGAACTGGAAATGACTGTCTCCTAGGCTGAAGCGCAAGTGTCTCCTTGATGCCTAATCTATCAGAATGTGATAATAGGCGTCTTTGAGATCTATGGAGCACATCCAAACACCTTTCTCCAAAAGCGGGAGAATGGATTGCAAGGTGCCCATCCGGAATTTGGACTTTTTCACTAATCGGTTTAACTTGCTGAGATCCAAAATGGGCCTCAAGTCCCCGGTCTTTTTTGGTACCAAAAAGAATCTTGAGTAAGTCCCTGATCCGGCCTGATCTGCGGGGACAGGTTGGATGACACCTTTTTGAAGCAGCTTCGATATTTCGCTGGCTGCCAGATCCCGTTGACTGGGTGGCGGGTCCGGGATTCTTTGGGATGGTGGGGGGGGGGGGGGTTTGAGAGAAGGGAATGGTGTAACCTCCGGCGATGATTCGGAGCACCCATTGGTCCTGAGTGATATTTTCCCAGGCCTTTAGGTGCCTCGAAAAACGACCCCCGACTGGCTCCGGAGCTGCACAGTCGGGCACTCCTTCAGGGATGCTGGAAGGAGGAGAAGCCACGAAAGGACTCGCGGTCTCCAGTGTTGTGGGGGCCTCCGCCACCTCTGGGACGGCATCTCCCTGAAAAATTTCCCCCTCCTCTGCCTCTAGAAGGGGAATCACTCTGCTGCGATGAGTAAGGCTTTTGAGACTTACGGAACCCCATTTTCCCTCCTCTTCGAGCCTTGGGATAAGGTCTGAAGGGAGTGGAAAACCGGCCCCACGGCAGTTAAAGTCTTACCCTCCTGTTCGCAGCGAGTCAAAGTGTCCTTTACCTTGGGTCCAAACAGAGGACCCATCAAAGGCGTCGGCAAAGGAAGACTTAAAGGCCTCCATAAAGTGACACAGGCGTAGCCAGGCTTGTCTCCGTGAGCAACACCTGTTCCGCCGCTCTGCTCGCTCCTTCAGCTGCATAAGAAATGAGCCTCATGGACGAGTTGGATAATGAGGACAGGGTAGCCAACTGGGAGTTGACCGTCTGGGCCAACTGCTCAGGTAAGTTACCGGAGAGGGTATCCAAAGCTCCTTGACCAGATCCCTCTGCAGTCTCGTGAAATCGTCAAGTAGTTCAGAGACCTTAGTGTAAAGGTCGCTGAAGTAAGGTGCGCTTCCGCTGATCCATGCTCCTAGACTCCTTATTAGGAGGATGGACGAACGTTGAAGCCTCTGCCACATCTTGCTGGGTGGCAGATGCCACCACCAAGGCATCTACAGCCACACCTTTCAAAAGAAAGTCCTTATCAGGGGTGCGAAAGGAATTAATTGGGGCGAGCTGGCACCGGTTCAACAGAGTCGGGTGTTCCCACGCCCTTGAGATCAAATCCAGAAGCTCATCGGGCGGAGACACCCAGGAGGCGGAGGGCTGAGCCGAAGGCCTTGAGGAAAACCGACTCCTCAGCAGAAGGGGTTTGGACTGCCAGTCGCCTCGTTGCTTAAGGATCTCCAAGATGTCCGCAAAGGATACATCATCCGAGGACGACTTGGGGGACCCTTCCGCATCATCGAGGTCGGTATCCGAGGTGAGAGACTCATCAGGGGAGTCGACGTGCTTCCTCTTGCACTGTTTCTTCCTCGGAGGTTCCTCCGAAGACGTTTCGGAGGGACCTCCAGGAAGAAGGGAACCCCCGATGGGGGTAACCTCAGGCCCAAGGGCTCCGCTGTCGTGAGACAGGGGGATTGCAAAGGAGCCAGTCTCCGTGCCAAGGGAAGGTGGTGGTGAGATCGTAGAAATGGCCAGAGAGGATTTGGCCAAGGCACTCCTCATGGCCTTGAAGGCGGGACCCCCAGAGTCCTGGGATGGTTCAACCCCCAAGGCCACAACAGCAGTCGGAACTCCCGCTGCCGACGCACCGAGAGGGAGGCTCGGAACCGAAAGGATCGGTCCCGAAGCGTCCCCCCCCGGGGCCGACAGAGGAGGTCCGCGTACCAAACCCCAACCCGAAGGGCGGGGTTGGAGTTAGGGTCAGAACCGACCCGACAACCTCCACCGGCTCCACCAACACTGACTCCAACGGCGCCGAAGCTGTTGGAGGAGGAACCGAGATAGCAGGGTGGGAAACCGGCTCCGGAGCCGACCGGGCTGGAGCCGAGATCAACTTTTGAAAGACCGGAGACTGAGAAAGCCTTTGAAGCACCCTGTCTACATCCGAATCAGACATCCTCGACGACCGAGAAGAGACCGACCGGGTCCGAGTCGACTTCGCCGGCTCCGAAAGACTGGGGGACCGGCTCCATATGGGTTCGAGAAGTATCGGTGCCGAGGGAGATTCCACTACCACTGCAATTTCCCTCGGAGCCGATGGGGACTTCGGCACCGAAGGGGAAGAGTCTGAGCGGGCAACCCTCATCGGCTCCGAAGGCAGTGGAGCCGATGGAGATGACTCGCCTCTCGACGCTCGAGCTCTCGACTCCGAAGCCAGAGGAGTCAAGGCTGGAGACATCGAGGCAGACCGTTCCGCCCTCGGTTCCGAAGTCCGTGGAGCCGACGGAGAAGCCTGCCTTGACTTTTTTGCTGCCGGATCCGACGGGCTGGTCGGAGCCGAAGATTTTTTCTTCCTCGAAGGGGAAGAAGAAGAAGATAGGGCTTCCTCAAAGGAAGGGGTAATAAGCCCTTTCAAAATCAACTTATTTTTCCTCTCTTGGAGCACGCGAGAGAAAAAAGCATGGCAAACGCTACAGGATTCCTGGAGGTGCTTCGGGCCCAAACAGTAAACACACAAAGAATGGTCGTCCGTAATGGACATTTTATAATTGCATTTAGAACATTTTTTGAAACCTGATGGTCTATGTTCCTTCGACATGGTTAAGACACACTAAACTTCGAAAAGTACACCAAAACTACACAAACTACAACTCTAACTAAAAAGCACAGGATAGGGCAAGGCCCCTCTGACTCAAACGGAATCACTTGCCCAAAAAATACAATTTTACCACAAAAATCGCTAAATGCACAATCACACAACAACAAGTAGCTGTTAAAACAGCTTTTGGGTCAGTTTTAGCAGAAAATTTGGCAGAAAATTATGTCACTAAGAGACACTTAGCTCAGCCAAGTCCGAGACCGCGTCTATGCTTCAGAAGCGGCAAACAAGATCTGGGGAAGCAGTAGTGGTGCATCCTGGGATACGAGGTAATTCAGCCAATAAGAGACTGCGTTCTATTGTATAGCGGCCGAGTCGGAGCCGAGGATCGGCTTCGAACCCATCTGTACAGAATGTAGGCGAGATAGGATCACATTACATCTTCTTATTTCTTTTCAAACAATCTTTGGATAAAAAAGTTGTGTACAAAGAAAAAAAACTTTATAATGCCCTTCAGAGCATACAGAATGTTATGGCCTCTAAAAAGCTGAACAGTAAGGCAAAATGTGGGAAAAGGAAGAAAAATGTAATGTGCATGGTATGGGGAGCCCAATATGGAGAAAAACAGAGGGGAGGATTGGAGTGTGTGTGGGGGGGGGCTGAAACAGTAGGCAGTGCCTAGGGTACCATTTCATTTAAGTACAGACCTGTACATACAGCTGTTGTAATGTACATACCTCTCAAGTGTACCTCATTACGAGGAACGTACCTCATTTGGGGTCTTAAAAAGTTCACGTTCCTCATAGTTCCATATTGAAAGACTCTGTCACACATTCAGTGTTAGGAATTTTTTTTAAGTGAAATCCATTGTAAATAGAAATGAATCATATTAATTTATTAAAAGATCTTCTTTATAAGTAAAACCAGCATATTTTAAATCATCCTATGACCTTCCTAGTTGAAGCTGTTAGTAAGCCATTAGTATGCGTTTCACATTTTGCCCATTTGTTCCACATTATGAGGGCTAGTGCTCCTCATTTTGGAGATAGAAGGTTGAGAGCTATGGTAATGTAACGTTGTTGCAACCAAATGCCAGTAGCTGTAAATGCCCCTTCGTAAGATGGACCAACATAGTGTGGTACACAGGCCTATCATAATATAAGTTCATTATAGCTACAGTTCAGTCTATGTGTACTACTCCTAAAAATCAGCAGCAGTTGTATGATTTTCTGTCATTTATCTTGAATGATCTTCAGTGTGTGTGGTGGTCTTTGTTTAGGCTTCAATATCTTTCTCCATTTTAGGGCCAAACAGAACACCTGTAACCCACATACAGCTAGATAAAAGTGGCGTACAAAGTTGTATCACTTCAGAACTGCAAGAGATTGCAGTTCATAAACTTATAGTTGCACAATGCACATGTTCAGTGCTTTCCCAAACCCTTTCTCAGTCAGTTGGGAGTGTATAATCTCCCAAGGGTAATAGCACATATCTTTCTGCAGCATAAACTGCAATACTTTCTAGATGCCTAATGATAGGGATAGAAAATTACTTACTGCATTTCCACACCAAATGTCATATTTTCGTTGAAAGCTGCACAGTAACATTCTTAACTATCAGTTTTTCAAGATTCTGCATGGGTATATTTACAAGAAAGACAAACAAAAACATGTTGCTCTTGGCAAAAGAGAAAACTTAAATAGAACACAATCTTTAAACTGTATTTACAGCTTTCTGAGAAATAACAGTTCAGGATGGCTTCTTTCCCATGTAGCAGAGTACACAAAAAGAGTCTTTCAAAGCTGGCTCAAAAGTATCAAAGGGTCATAAGTACTTCTCTAACACCGTCTCAGTACAAGTAGTAACAATTCCTATGATAGGTATGATCCCCCACAGCTTTTCACACAGGCAAAACAAACTCCAGTTATACAGCCTTCCTCCAATTTTCCTGCACTGAACTGCAAATCCACTCTTCCAAAGACATCTTTCTCCTCTCAAAGTTGCTGGGAATCCCTCAAAAATTCTCGACATGCCTACTTGGCTCAGTCCTCACATACAGCTGTTTTCCTTGCCTGACTTCCTGTTTCCTGTCTATAAAGCATACATCTGTTAACAACTTGTAGTGTATAACTTGGGCTTTCCTACCTTCCCCGCTGCTCTCATTAGCATTTGGGACTGGCAAAGCAGCCATTATATTACAGTATATACGTATGGATTTATTTACTTGTTTATTCATTTACTGCTAAAAGGCAACTACATACAGAACACAGCAACACTATTACAGGTTGAGTTTGGCTAGCTACAGTAAGCAATGTGACACTGCTTGGTATACAAAAAAGATCTTTCAACCTGGAGTGCAACAGAAGCTGCTAGAGACTATGCAAAGAAACTATATTTGAAAAAAATTGTCTGTGCTGTCTTTTGTTGCTTTATTGGATAATCCAGAGTATTTATGTTTGTCAAGAGAGACTCTGAAATTTGCCAACATTCATGCTGTGTATAGTCAGCTGATATCTAGGATCTTTCTGTTTGCACTGGTACCCTACAAGGTGTGCAATGATATTTCCTGTTATCAGTTTCACTGTTACCTTTTCCCTGTCTGCCATGGGAAAAGGGTTGTGGAAACCTGATAAATACTATTTGGGAAATGTCTGCATGTAAATATAGGACTAGAATGCTTGCAGGAAAAACAAATTAGCTTTGGAAAGGTTGCATTCCACAATGAAGTTAGTAAATTAAAAAAAAAACTACTTCTGTAGTGAAACACCACCACTGAGGAGTAGTTTCCTTGATAGCAAATCTTATTTCATCACTGAAGTCCTATGTATTTGATAATGTATTGTAGTGCACTGCAAAATTACTTTTTTACCTTTTATGATGCTGATAAAATAATGTAGAAATGATTACTGCTTTATAGTCAGTGCACTGAAGGATTATTTTTTGGATATCACAAGAGTTCATTTTACAGGCATAATAGGAAATACAAGTCTGTTTTGCAAATAATCTCCCACAGGCTCCACCAACCTTTTCAAGGGGGGCAAAGTCAATAAGTTAGGGAGTGTATTTTAGGGTACCCATCCTATTGTTTAAATTAAGTTTGAAGACAGACATGGAATCAAACTGGTTGGCATTCAAGGGGAAGTCTATTCCAGAGCAAAAGGAGGCACTGGCTGATGAACTTATCTCTCCTTTAGTTTTATTTATTCTTTGATACAGATTCATATCTCTTGTTCTAGTCTTGGTTGTATTGTTTGTCACACTGAGGAAAAAAATGGAGATATTCAGTAATGGGATTCTTGAAGTCACAGAGTGTATGGCGTAGGTCTCCCAGTTATATGATACTGAGTACAGGAAGAGTCTCCAGCGTTTCCTGATAGCTGCAGTCCTTCATGTTTTTTAATGTACAAGATATGTGACAAAAAATACATTATATTCTGTAATAAGTATAACCAAGACAGAGTTGTTGTTGTGTCTTTCAGCTTTTCCCGGTTAGGGGTCGCCACGGCGGAACTCCGGTACACTAATGATTGGCAGTTGATTTTTATGTGCCGTGTTGCCAGCCCTGATGCACAACCTTCAACGAAGGTACGCCCATTCACGCATGTCTCCACGCAGAAGATGCTCTAGCTGAGAGTCGAACTGGACAGCGTCTTACTATGAGGCGACAATGCTACCGCAGCACCACCACCGCAGATTTGGACAATAATAGGTTCTTTAATTTTGGAAGAAATACCCTTTGTAATTAACTGCAATTTCCTATGACTGCTACATGGTAATCAAAGGTTCCCAGATATCTGAAGACTCACTGGAGAGCAGGGTGCCAATGATGCAATTAGGTAGTAGCAATTTGTTGTTTACCAAAGGAGATAATATATTTCTTGATAGTTCAGCTTGAAATAAATTTGTGTCATTTGTTAATTCGACAACTACTTCCAACTTTCAATCATTGGTGAACTTAGTCAGATAAAGCTTAAAGGAGCTACTGGACAACAAAGCTGCAAGGCCATTTCCCAAGCCAGTACCCACCCTTAGACCTTGGCTCCCTTTTCAAGGAGATCCAGGCCAGCCCTACCAGAAGTGTATTTATAAATACCAATCCAGCTTCCCGGCTTTTTAAAGACAGCGTGTCGCTCTGTTTAAGTTGGAGAGGAAGTTTACAACAGTTAAGGAGTAGGTACTAAATAACAGATCCATCCTGCCACCTTATCTTATTTATTTGTTGGTGCAGATTTAGGTTTCTGGTCCTAGTGTTAGCCAGGCTGTTTGATTTATGGAGGTTTAAGAGTTCTTGGACTACTGGATCCCTTATAACCTGATAATCAAGGCAGAGGGCACCCCTAAGGAGTCTATATGATATTGAGTAGTGAGATAAAGCCTCTTGTTTTTCTTTGTAGCCCAAGTCTTTTAAGCCCATGATCTTTTGAGTTACAAACCTTTGGGGCTTTCCAATTGCTTAATATGCTTAGTATGGTGTATCCCAAAAGGGGCATTAAACTCAGTGATGGGTATCATCAGTGCAAAGAACAAGGAGGGGAGAACATCTTTGATCCATAAGAAATATTTTTTGCTATCAGCTAAGCAAAGTAAAGGGATTTCCAAACCACCGTTGCACTATGATGGGCAATTGTGAAGGAGCTATTCAACCAAGTACCTAGTTCTCTCCCTACTGCTATAATGTTGCGCTTTCTGGTACTGGGTTTGAGCCCATTTTTTGCACACCAACTATTGACAAATGTAAGCTCCAAATGGAGTATGTCAGGGGAATATGATAATGACTCTCAGCTTGCAATAATCTGCAGAGTTTGTTAACACGAGATCCTCATTTGATAAGTGGAGATCTGAGTAGTAGACAGAGAATAGCAGAGGCCCCAGCACAGATCTTTGAGGAACTTCACTGGTTGCTCTCATGATCTCAAAGGACACACCCCATACTCTTATTGTGAGAGTCCTGTCCCTAAGCCAGTTGGCGATCCACCTAACCACACGTGGGTCAGTTTGGAGCTCCTTTAGCTTATTTATTATATTTTCTATGATATCAAACATCTTGGTGAGGTCAAGACACACTGTGTGAACAGCTTATGCATAGTCTACAGCCTGAGTAACCTTCTCAAAGAAGAAGTTCATAAGATTCTTTAGACAAGATCTACCCATGACAAAGCCAAACTGCAGGGGTTAGAATCTCATAAGATTTTTGATATCACAGTTATGGTATGTTCCACATTTTTGCATACAAGACTAGTTACATTGTTGAGTCTGTAATTCTTGTGTTTAGTATGGGACTGCCAGAGTGACACCACAACAGCTATGTGAGACTAAGCCAGTTGCTGGGCTCAGTTTAAAGAAGTTGATGAATAGGTCCACCAGTAATTCCTTAGTGCTATTACTTAGGCAACTGGATATGTTATCAGGTTCAATGGATGAAACATTCTTCATTTTGGAGAGTACCTTTGGTACTTACTCCTTCATGATGACTGGTAGCTTGATTCCATCAGGGACAAATCATCTTGGAATAGATGTCTCTGGGGTGACGACTGCACTAAATGTATTTGCTAGTATGTTGGCAATATTCATAGGATTGGAGTAGGTAGTATTTTTATGAATAAGCACTGAGCAACGTGTAGTGCTATTTCTTATTTTCCTGATATAACTAAATAAGGATTTGTGGTTGCCTTTGGGTTCTGTAGCTATTCTGAGTTCATGGGATGCCTTTGTTTTTCTGATGTCCTTTTTCAGATTTTTACCTAGCTGTTTGATGCTATCCTTCATTTGTGATATTTTGTTCTGCTGTAAAGGTTGAGATTTTTTCTGTTTAATATTATTGGTTGTGGCCCAACATGCTGGTTTGCTTTTAAACTTCCCCATTTGCTAGAATCTAGTTGGGATTGCCAAATTAGTACATTTGTCTGGGTGCGAGTAGAACATGTCTGCATAACTCTTTGCAGTATCAACATTTTGGGTAATACTGTTGTATGTAAATTTGGAGACTTCATTGTAGAACTGCAAGACATTTGTTCTTTTAAAGTCCTTCATTTCTGTGATATTTGCTTCTGACAGCTTGGTGATTTTGATGACATTACAAGGCAATCTAAGCAGTTTCTTCCTTGTATTGTAAAGTTAATTTGTATCTACTGACCACCTGAGGGTTTGTTACTGAATTTGCTGTTGTATTTGGTTGTGGTGGGGACAGCCCTATCAATGCATTTATTTAAACAATCATAAAGATGATTGGCACAGATGGCTGCATACCCCATTCTACTTTGGAGTTAGCAAGACAGAGTTTTGTAGTTTTTTCTTGCACAACTGTGAAAGCCTAACTTTTTGAATCCCATGAAGAGAATGGTGTTGGTTACCACTGGACAGGATGTTCTGAGATTAAAGGTAACCAGTTGGTACCAAGTGAGGGACTAGAGCAGAGCAGAGTTTGTCAGAATTTATGGATAATTTAATCTGGGGAATTCACTCAATCTAAGAAAATTGAGAATATAGGATGTTAGAAGTATAAGTACTCTAGTCTGTGGAGGGGTAGATGAAGTCACTGAGTTTTAAAGATCCATCTCTAATAGGGATGTTTTCAGGGAATGCTAGGAGCTTATAATGATCATACAGGTCCCATGGAAGGGGACTGTAACAAGCTATAGGTTGAAGGTCCAACTTACTTAGTGTAAGCTTGAGTTCAAACAGCTCACTTTGAGGGGTCATTAGGTATCACACTGGCAGATATAAAATCCATAATGAAAAACTAAGACACTGTCATAATTTCCAGTGAATTTGAAGGCATGACAGACCAGAACTCAGGCACAGAGGGAGGTGTTCTCATTACATTTGAACTATGTCTCAGTCACTACACAAACATGGACTCATTCCAGATACAAAAAGTGCCTCCAGATCAGGATTTTTTTATTTAGACTCATGACATTAAGAAGGGCCACCTTGATGTTTGTTTAATTTTTGATTTGATTTGTTAGCTCGTTTGAATGCTGAATGGAAGAACTTTGCCTAAAACAGTACTATGGGGGTAGCAAAGGCTTTTGCCAGTATATTTTATGCTAAATTCTTGTATTTACAATCCTACACTAAAATAAACTGCATTAAAAGATTCACGTTTCATAGTCTGCAAATATTATTTTATTGCTTAAGTACTGCCTTTTACTACAATACATAAATCACACTGAAACCTATGGGCTAATAAACTTGCCAAAGTAATGGAAGTTGTGACCACATTAGCAGACATATGCATTTGATGTCAAGGACATCTGCCCTTTCCATATTTCCAAGTCAGAGTACTACCTCACTGCTGGCCAGTGGATCTATTACACTTCATTCGGTATTCCTGTGCAGCAGACTGCCATCCCTACTGGTCTGATGTGCTTTTTGAGGAGAGTAACATTAGTTATTAATGTTTCTTATGCCTAACTAAATGAAGATTTTGGATTGAGCATGCATAGCAAGCAACACAAAAACAGAAAAAGATCTCTCACTGGATGATGGATAACAGAATACTCTGACGTCTAATACCTCCAGTCTGTTGGCAATTTCTAATTTCCACAAAGGAGTAGAAGATCAGTCCTCATTACTCCTGAGACATTGTAAAAAAAATCTTTCCTAAGGGTGTTTTTCTTTTGCAACCTATGGTCAATGATTCTGCTCACCAAACTTTGAAGTTTATGCTGGATAAGTTAATAATTTATTTAAGACTCTCATTCCAGAGCACTCAAAATCTAATAATGGTGACCCTTCTCTGTAGGCCCTACAACTTGCTTGTTCCTGTCCACCAATCACAATTTGACATTCTTCTCTGAGGTGGGACCATGGTTTGAGTCACACATCTCATGATGGCACAAGTTGTGACATTGCATGTCAGTTATAAAGATTATGACTAGCCCCTGGACCAACCTATTGTTTTCTGCTGTTCACATAGACTGGATCTTTATCTAGCAGTGGACCATACAGGTATCACTCTCCCACCAGTTTGCAACCCAGAGAATGAACATTCTCTCAGATTCTCTGAGTTAGGTCTGCAATTCTTCCCACATGTGAGGTAGCATAGAAGTGGCAGTGGATTCATTCTTTCTCATAACAAGGGAAGTGCCTGTACACATTTTCACTGTCCCTGCTGATTTCAAATTTCTTCACAAAGGTTCCATAGAAAGGCCAGAACTCTCATTGTCCACGACTGCAAGGAAGGATATGGTTTCAATTTCTCAGGTCTCTAGCAATGCAGTAAAGCCTTGCAGTCCTTACAAAGGGATTCCCTCACAGCTGGGTTACAGCTGGCTCCACCTAAGGGCCTGACTGCTGGTGGGCACTGTCTTACTTGATCTCCTTGCTGCAGCTTGAAAAGTTCTGGAGGCTGTCAGGAAACTTTCTACTCAAAAGGCAAGTAGAATAATGTTCATTGTCCAGGTAGAATGGTACCCAATTTGTCAACTTATATCTTGATATCCATCAGAAATCTGCAATATTTGAGCCTCAGTTATTTTACAGTCAAGGTGCATGTGCCAACTGTTCATACCATCTTGACCTTGTGGATAAGAATGTGTACAACAATTCCTTACAAACCTTCTAAGGAATTGCTGTAGGTTCATAGGTTGGTACTAGGCTATCAGCCCTAGGGCCTATACAAGCCTAGCCATAACAATTCCCTGGAAATTTCTTCCCTCAATATTTACTTCCCTGGACCCCTGTTTAGCAGGGCGACTGACGTGATCCTCAGGGTGAATTTCCTATCTCCCATCCAATCATCAAGGTTCCTTTTGAAGAGGGCCAAGGAGGCGCTCTGCTTGACATGTATGGGCAGTCGATTCCAGAGTATGGGGAGTCTCTGGGTCAGGAACCTATCCCTCCAGCATTTTTTGTTCATTGTGATGTCAAGGTTTAGATCCCTGGATCGTGTGGCTCTGAGGAATTGGGATTTCTTTAAGTGGAGCATGTCCAACAGCTCAGGGTTTGACATGGCCTTGTATGTTAAGCAGAGATCGCCTCTGAATAGACAATATGCCACAGAGTATAGCTGGAGTTTTTTTAGACTGTCAGTATAGGGCATCTGCTTTAGGCCTGTGATTCTTTTAGTGAGGTATTTCTGCAGCCTTTCCAGCTGTTGCAGATGTCTTGTGAGGTACATACCAAATGGGGCATTGTACTCTATAATGGGTGTAATGAGGGATGAGTACAGTGGGACAATGACCTCCTTTTTTCTTGATGAAAAGCCCTTAGTGAAGAGGTGTGCCACATAGAAGGATTTCCTAACTGTTGTGGTGATGTGGTTATCAAAGGTGAGACCACTGTCCACCTGTGTCCCCAAATCTCTCATCACACTTTCGGTGTTTAGTTTACTGCCACCTATGTGGTAATTCATGGGTACATGTTTTTTCCCAAAGGGAATAACCATACATTTCTTGGCATTAAGCTTGATCCCATGGCTCTGGCACCAAGCATCTGTTACTGTTAGGGTTGCCACCTTTCTACTGTGCCATTTCCTGAGAAACAAGCCCCGCCCCATGCACAATCAAGCCACACCCATTCCTTTTAATAGCCACACCCCTTTACTCCGCCCTTCAGCATAAGTCTTTAATATCACATACAGTTACCAATAAGTAGAAAAATGTACGACGAGTCAAAAAGTAAATAAAAAAACTTTATTTAGCAATACTTCAAAAGGTTCACTACATACAACAGTACATCACACACAAGCATGGGAAAACTAAGCCCAAGTCTCATATCACAGGTAGTACTAAAATGGAAATACAATTAGATATTAAAAACACCAGTTCATTCAAAGCAGTACATTAAGGGTTCACCACACACAATAGTAAAAGAAAAGCAAATGTTTAAAGTATCTTCAGTTTTGCTAGAAATCATTGCTTATACTTGAAGCTGTATTTGGCATTTGATCTAGCAGCCTCAAGTAATGGCTGGTTATTTCTCACAAATGAATAAAATTGCGAACAACTCATGTTAAAGTTTAGCTTGACCTGCAACTCGGCCTTCACAAGTGACACAAGCATTCTATTTCTTACATCAGTCCACGCATTCCCCATAAGTGAAAAACCCTTTCCACAAAGCTATTGCTGGGTTGGTTTGAAAGTGAAAACTGCAACAGTCTGTACAGTGGCATGGATTGTGGTGCTTTACTAAAAATGTCACCCAGCGATCACTTACAGATGCCTCTGTCATCTGTAACAGGGCTAACAATGCAGCAGTTAAAGTACAGTAGTCGGAGTAAAGTGCTTCAATGTCCACATCCAATTTGAAGAGGTCTGCAACTGTACGCAGTTCTGGCCAAGTTACAGGATGTTGGAGGCTGAGGACCTGCATAGCTTTAAAGGGACTATTATCATAGTCAAACCACTTCTGTAGGTAACAAAGTGCTTTACTGTAAAATCACAGAAGGTCCTACAGACCTGCTGTGCGACAGCTGGAGTAAAGTGCTGTAAGGCAGATGAAACTTTAGTACCAAAGAACTGGTCATCTAGCCTTCTCTGCAACTCATCTTTTAGACTTTTCATCACGGTGTACAACTCTGGAGCAGAGAGTGTTACTTTCAAGTTTTGCTATAGACTTGTGGAATACCTGCAGGATGTAGTGCATGAAGTGTATGTAGCACTCTGCCTCAGACACATCCCCACTGATGCCATCCTCATCGGCCTCCACAAATTTCCAGATAAGGGGGTGACAGTCCTCAGGCCCTTGACTAATAAAATAACTTTTAATAGCAGGCCAACATTCTACCAGCCTTGCCACAGCTGGGAACAAAGACAGCCACCTTGTTACAACATGTTGCATTATTTCCTTAAAGTCCTGGTTTAGGAAAGAATAGAAGCCTTTCAACAGTGCCATTTTTTAGCAGATGCTGAAAACTCACTATGTATTTTCAAAACCAGAGTCTCCACATCAAACTTTGCAAGGGCCTTGCTTGCATGCTTGGCACAGTTATGTATTACATGGCATAAACAGTTTGCTGCAATGATGTGAGGCACCTCAGATTTCAAACTTTTAAACAGACCTGTGCTTTCCATAATTGACTGAGGCATTGTCTGCAGCATAGCTAGCAATGTTTTGTACTTTGAGTCCTTTATGCACAAGGATGTCCTTTATTCTAGTAAAGATACATTCAGAACTTTCGTTATGATCCTCATAGAAATCAAGGAGTTTCTGTTGTGTGCCATGGGTGTGAGTAAAGTACTGAATAACTAAAGGGAACATTTTTCTGTTCCCTTTATTGGATGCATCTGATCCCACTGAGAAATAGGAATTGCCAAGTTCCTGCAGAAGGAGCTCCTCTGAATGAGGTGCAAGAACATTCATGACAATGCTCTCAGATTTTGTCTTCCCACAGGTGAATTTCGAAGCCAAAGTAGAATCAGGGAAGACTGTCGGTGCCAGCTTACCTCCACAATCTATGGATACATATGAGTGACCATGTTTCACTCCATAATAGACTGCTGTCACTTCAGCTGCAGTGACTTTGGAAGCTTCACTGGTTACACTACGTGGCTGAATAAACTTGGTCATTACGAGGTTCTGCCTCTGGAGCTGAAGACTTTGATGATGTTTGTCGGACTTCTGATGGCTTTTCAATGCCTTTTCCCCATCCCATTTTACAGTGAAAGTTGTTCCACAGGATGTGCACTTTGCCATGGCATCTGCATTTGGAACAGGTCGCACCCATGAGTAGCTTTGCTCCCACACCTTATTATAACTGCAGAAAAACCTCTTAGGAGGCGCTTTCAGCCTCTTCTTGATGATCCATTGACCTTTTCCTGAACATGATGACTGTAGGATCCTTGCTCAACACTACAATAAACCAAAACAGCTATTAATAGAAAATCAAAACACTTGTGACCAACACCAGTGCCTGGTGGGGCCTGTGTCAGTCAGTAGCCACTAGCCAGAGTTCACATTCACATGTGAATCTCCAGACTTTCACACCCTAGTAATACCAAGTTGGTATAGGGAAAAAAAATGAGACTCCTCATGAAAAATTACAGTGAAGGTAAAGCAATGAAAGGCAGAAGCAACTCCTGTCTGAGGGACTTGCAGCTGTTACACATGAACCTGGTGTGACAGCAGAATATGCACAGAAGGCATTCTGTGTGTAAAACACATGGGTCAGACATTACAGCAATGCACCAAATTAAGACCCTCTACTTTTATGTAGAACCTAGTGCAAACGTTATCCAGCTGAGTCTGAACACAGCAAGAAAGTTCAGGCATACTGTGGACTGACAAGATACACCCTAGAAAGACACCCTAGGAAGAAACAGGTCAAGGTAAACATCACGGTGATGACAGACTAGAAAGACAGATCTACAGTCCAAGCATCTTAAACAAATCATGTAATCATATATTCACTGTAACATCAAATGAGCTAAGCTTTGGTATAGACGGTATACCCTAGAAAACACAGATAAAAGGTAAACAGTTGTAATTGTGATGACAAACTAGACAAAAAAGCTACATTTAAGCCTCACTATACTACGAAGACTGTACACCCTAGAAAGACACCCTAGGAAGAAACGCAGGTCAAGGTAAACATCACGGTGATGACAGACTAGAAAGACAGATCTACAGTCCAAGCATCTTAAACAAATCATGTAATCATATATTCACTGTAACATCAAATGAGCTAAGCTTTGGTATAGACGGTATACCCTAGAAAACACAGATAAAAGGTAAACAGTTGTAATTGTGATGACAAACTAGACAAAAAAGCTACATTTAAGCCTCACTATACTACGAAGACTGTACACCCTAGAAAGACACCCTAGGAAGAAACGCAGGTCAAGGTAAACATCACGGTGATGACAGACTAGAAAGACAGATCTACAGTCCAAGCATTTTAAACAAATCATGTAATCATATATTCACTGTAACATCAAATGAGCTAAGCTTTGGTATAGACGGTATACCCTAGAAAACACAGATAAAAGGTAAACAGTTGTAATTGTGATGACAAACTAGACAAAAAAGCTACATTTAAGCCTCACTATACTACGAAGACTGTACACCCTAGAAAGACACCCTAGGAAGAAAGCAGGTCAAGGTAAACATCACGGTGATGACAGACTAGAAAGACAGATCTACAGTCCAAGCATCTTATACAAATCATGAAGTCATTATACATTCACTGCAACCAAGTCCAAAACCAGATTAGAAACTGTTCTAGTTAATCACCACATGTTGAACATCTAGATAGTGCCAGCACAGCTAGTGAATTAATATAAATTTAATATTTAAAAAATTCACTAGTAGCTGTGCTGGCAATATTTCATTCCCCTTGTCACACTAATCTTTGAAAATCTAACTTAATTCCAAAGAATTAAACCATTAAAAAAAAATCCACTTACCTCCAGAAAAATCAGCAGCAGGGCTACTAAAACAAGCTCTCAGCAGCAGAACAGAACAGGCAGCTAAAGGGCCAGCAAGCAGGGGAACACACCACCACCCAGTCCACAGCACTTCTCCTCCAGCAAGCAAGGCAAGCAGCAGGGCTAAGGCAATCCTTCCAGGCAGCAGGGCTTCCAGGCAGGGCTTCCAGGCAGCAGGCAGGGCTTCCAAGCAGGCAGGGCTTCCAGGCAGGCAGGGCTTCCAGGCAGGGCTTCCAGGCAGGCAGGGCTTCCAGGCAGCAGGCAATCCACTGAAGACGATGTCCAAGGCTCCAAGCAAGAATTTCAGATCTTAAGAAGCAGCACCCTTTGTACTACAACAGTAAAAGGTAAAAAACGTATACTGAAGCACCGCTTTTATTCTTAAATTTTTGCGGGCTTTGCAAGGCTTTGACTACTGACTAAACGTGTTGATTGGCTGCTTGCTGCATGAGCTTCGTCTGCAGCAAGCAGCCAACCAACGAGAGTCCAAGACGGGTCACGGGAATGTTTTTTTTTTTTTTTTTTTTTTTAATACGCGCTGACGAGCCTGCACGTCGCTATTTCCGGACTCCGATTACAAGAACTGGAGAACCGGAGTGCCCTACTGATTTCCGGGCACTCCGGAAAAAAAACGGAGGGGTGGCAACGCTAGTTACTGTAAGGCCCTTTTATAGAATATCCACATCATTTGGGGATTCAATAATGGCTCCCAGTTTGCAGTCATCTGCAAACTTTGTTAGCCAGAGTCCCTTAGTGTTGGCCTGCACTTCAGAGAAGTAGATGCCGAACAAGAGCGGTCCCAAGACTGAACCCTGAGGTACTTTACTTGCCACTTGTCTGGAGCTGGATTTGGAGTCGGCTACTTTTACAGTCTGGGTTCTGTCAGTAAGCCAGTTGGCAACCCATTGAGTGACGTAGGGATTTATGCCCAGCTTAGTAAGTTTATCTATGATTCCAGAGTGCGGGATGGTGTTGAAGGCCTTGGTGAGGTCCAGATAGGCTATGTGGACTGCCTTACCCTCATCAACAGCTCTGGAGACTGATTCGAAGAAGTCAGTCAGGTTCAGGAGACCAGATCGGCTCTTCACGAACCTAAACTGGGTGGGGTCAAGTGTTTGAAGGTTGCCAATGTCTTTGTTTATAAGTTCCATGATAATGTGTTCCATACACTTGCAGATCAGGCTCGTCAGACTGATGGGACGGTAGTTCCCGATGGGATGGTGGATCCCCCCCTTATGGAGTGGGATAACTGCAGCTGTGCGCCACTCAGTGGGTGCGAAGCCTGATGTGAGACTATGATTAAACATGACACTTAGGTGAGGTGCTAGTTCATTTTGTAGTTCATGTACTACACAGCCCGGGATGTCATCTGGTCCCATGTATATGCTGCCTTATCCACCACAAACAGTTCCTTAGAAACTTTCTACATCTCTGCCAACCTTTGAACAGTGCCCACCACCTATGGGATAAGAACTTGCTTGTCTTCCATTCCAGCCTGCTGGCTTAGTGATGCTTTTCTGGTGGCTATTGCGTCTTCTCACGATCTTGGAACTACAGGCCTTAACACACAGGAAACCATATTTGGTATTTCACAAAGATTATGTATCCTTTATGACTAAACCATGTTTCTGACTTTTTCCTGAATTTAGTCCATTCATCGCTCTTTTGTCTTGGCTGGAGAAAAGATGATCGATAAAACAATCTGCACTCCTTATCTGCACTGCCAGTGCAATTTCTACCTGATGGAGGCATTATAATTTAAGAAACTGAGCTACTTTTCATCTCTTCTGCACCAGTGAGGAATAAATAAAACTTCAGCAAGTGGATTGCCAACTACATTATTGTTTGCCAGTCGGCAGCTCATAACACACTAAAAATGCTGCAATCAGGGGCTGTAACACAGGAGATATGGCTGCTTCCTCTACTTGCTGCAAGTAGGTTATTAGTGCAGATGTTAGTGCCATAGACATTTGGTTCTTGGTCAGCATTAAGAAGTATTACTTTCTTGTCCCTGACTTCAGGGATAAGACATATTTTAATGCATCAGTACTTTGTACCTCAGCCTTCTAATTCCCTGTCTTCTTTGCTGTTTGTCAGCTTCTTCCCCAGTGCATTTATTGTTTGTGATTTAACTCTTGTCACAGGATTCACCAGGACTCCATTTTTAGATAAAACAGATATAGTCTTACTGTGCTAGTTGATATATTAAGGGACCCACCTTGATAGGTCATAAATATCATCTCAATATATGCCTGTACTTGTTTTTTGGAATTCCAAGTGAGAAAAGTATAACTTGTGTGCGCTACCTAGTAATAATATAGGCAGAATGGTGGCTCAGTTGTTAAGTAGACATTTTTTTACCCAAAATCTACTAAAAGCAGTTGAATGCAAACCACTTGTCTGTTACTGTGTGGAATTTGCATGCTGTCACTTATGAGATTTCCTTCTAAGACCATACACTAAACTGTCATTTTACATTTCAATTATTTTGCTATTACAGCTGAAAAGGGTTTAAAATACTGATCCATCATGAAATATCAAAGTTTGTAAAAAGATACTCAAAATGTCACAACTAAAACATTAAAACACAAACGAAATATCATGGAAATGATCAATAACAACACAAGAAACCTCCAGACACTGGACCCAACCCAGTATGGTTTCGTCAAGGGCAGGTCATGCCTACTCAACCCAGTGGACTTCTTTGAGAAGGTCACCAAAGCAATGGACGAGAGCAAAATGGTTCACACTGCCTTCTTTGACCTGGCCAAGGCATATGACACCATACCCCACTCAGGTATTGTTGACAAACTGAATAAGTTAGGTATAAACCCTTATGTCACCCAGTGGATAGCAGCTGGCTCAGAGCAGAACCTGGGAAGTTAGAATTGGAGAGTCCTGGGAATGCTGTTTTTGGTATTTACTTCTCTAAAGTCAAGGACAATATCAGTGGCCTCTGGCTGACTAAATTTGCAGATGACTGCAAATTAGAAGCGATCATAGAATTCCCCACCGACACAAATGTTCTCCGGAAGGACTGACAAACAAATAACTGACAGTTAAATTCAATAAATTTTCTCTTAAAACCCCAGGCAGAAATATCCATTCGCTGAGCTCCTCCTTGATCATTTCTAAAAAGCCACCCCTAGTGACAACAGTCTTCAACCTAGCATTATAGACAGTTGGACTACCCTTGTTTCTCCTGCCAACCTTGTTGACTTGAGGTCTCTTCAGTTAGTGTAGCAATTGCCTTATGTACAAAGACAACCCTCTACTAATAACATAGTCTAGTACAGAGTGCGAGAGATGTATTTATACCAAGAATCTAGACTCCATGCTCTCTCACTCAAAACAGTAACACGGAGAAAGGCTGTCAACTTACCCACCACTACATATTTACATTGTACCACTACTCATACACACAGTATGCATCAAACACGTAAATCCACATATGTGGAGGTTCTCTCAAAAAAACTTACCGAAATACAAGAAACCTCCAAAACACAAGTCTGCTACAGCTAACACAGTCTCCACAGCACCAACAGTGTCTCACCCACCAAGCCCTTAAGCTGTAACTCTCAAAAACAGTTTTCTTGTCATTGGAGACTCAACAGAGAGACACACGGATGTCCCACTCACCAGACTGGACAAGGAGAAAGTCACAGTCAGCTGCCTGTCTGGTGCCAGGATTTGCCAAATCACGCATGCACTCAGGTCTCTTAGCAACATGTAGCGTTATGACTCTGTCATAGCTTATGTTGGTGTGAATGATCTGAGACGTACCTCATTGGGCTATATGAAGAGAGACATTGTTGAGCTCTCTGAGTGTGTGTCCCAGGCAGTTATGTCCATAACCTTCAGCAGCATACTGCCCTCACCTAGAATAATGCCACAGTATAAACAAAAAATGGTTGAATTCAATAATTGGATTAGTTTTTTCCAAGGGGATCCAGTTTCCATCTGCCTGGGAAGCCATGGTCGACAAACATTGCTGCTTTGCCAGAGATGGTTTGCACCTGGCACCCCTAGGCTTTTGGCTGCTGGCAAAGGCTCCTGCCTCCCCCTTGGTGCCTTTTTAGACAAGGACTCGAAAACAACATTACCAACATGAAATTAACCAGTCAGAACAAAATAAGGGTCATGCTGCTAAATGCTAGGAGCTTAAACCAAAAATTGCACTCCCTGGAAGCACTTCTATCACTAGAACATATAAGATGTCTGTGCAGTCACAGAAACCTGGTTTAGGGACTCGCAGAGTACCGCAGCCCTACAAGGCTACAATGCCTTCTATAGCTTTAGACTGCAAAAAGAATGTGTGAAAACCAAAGGAGATGGTGTTTGAATCTATATTAGAGATAAAGTCACCTCACATATAGTCAGACTGGACAACTACATGGAGTTACTCCAGGTCCAGGTTATGGTGGGTAAGACCCCCATTTAAGTCCTAGCCAGTTACAGATCCCCCTCCATGGGTCACGACACCCATGAAGCCTATTTAACCAAACCAAAGACAATCCACATTTTACTGAACACAGTGGTTATGGGGGATTTCAATTATCCCACCATCAACAGGGAAACCTACTCTAACTCAAACTCGCAAGCATATAAGTTCCTTGACTTTGTGAATTCATATGCCCTGAAGCAAACTGTCCATACCCAACAAGAAGAATAAACATTCTAGATCTTGTCCTCAACAACATGTCAAACAGGTGCACTGCTGCAACTGTTGGACCCTCATTTGTTAAAACTGACCACAAATCAGTCACCTTCGAACTAACACCAGAACTCATAAAGGATGAAACAAGACTAAAAAACATCACCAAGACAAACTATACCCTTCTAGGTGAAGATATACATGCAGTCCAAGCCCCACAACAAGCTGAAACTGGTAACTACGATGAAGCTTACACTAAAGCCCTGTACAACCACTTGCATAAGTGTATAAACTCGACTGTACCAGACAGAATCAAAACCAGAGCCCCAAGTAAAATCAAGCTGCCATGGTGGACTTCCAGCATCGACAAACTCTACAATAAATGCAAAAAGTTGCTGTCCAAGAAAATTGCCAAGGATAACCATATGGCCTTTTACAGCTATGTACGTAACCTAAAGGGTAGGACCCAAGCATGTGCAGAACTGATGGCCAACAGTATCTCACACACTGACCCCACAGAGACAGTGAACCTGCTAGCAGATAGAGCTGGCAAAAATTTCTTTCCCTTATCCCCTCCTAACTTACAACAAACCCTCCCCCAAACTTCCTCCCCACCTTGCATATCTGAACAGCAGGTCCTCAAAGCCCTGTCCAAGGCAATGAAAACAGTCTCTATTGGACCAGATAACATCCCAAGCTGTCTTCTAAACAGGCTAAAACATGAACTAGCATTATCATTAACTACTCTTTTCAATCACAGACTAACCACAGGCTTTCTTCCTGTAGAATGGCGAACAGTTACGTTATTCCCCTCCACAAAGGTGGCCTAGCAACAGACCTGGGGAATTACAGACCTATAAGTCTGACCAGCCTCATATGTAAGGCCATGGAACATATCATTATGGACCTCATAAATAAAGACACTGGTGACCTCCAAAACCTTGGACCCTACGCAATTCAGCTTCGTGAAGGGCAGATCCTGTCTGGTGATTCTGGTAGATTTCTTTGAAAGTGTGACCAAGGCCACTGATGAGGGCAAATCTGTGCACACAGCATACCTCGACTTGGCAAAGGCTTTTGACACAATCCCACATTCAGGCATTACCGGTAAACTTAGCAAACTGAATGTAAATCCCTTCGTTGTAAAATGGGTTGCCAACTGGCTCAAAAATCAGACATACTATCAAAGTGGGTGACTCCACATCAACCAGCAGACCTGTTACCAATGGGGTGCCACAGGGGTCAGTGCTAGGCCCCCTACTGTTTGGTATATACTTCTCAGAAGTTCACGTCAAAACTGAAGGGTTGTGGCTGACCAAGTTTGCAGACTGCAAACTAGGTGTAATCACTGAATCCCCAAATGATGTCAGTATACTCCAGGATGGTCTCACACAGACCGACTAGTGTATTAGTCATGATCTCAAATTGAATACAAAGAAATCCATCATCATTCCCTTGGTCACAAATAATGTCCCTTCAGACTATCAAATCAACAACAATACCCCAAGTACCCATGAAGTGGTAAGGGACCTGGGCTCACAGGTTGACTGCAACCTTAACTTCAACCACCATGTGTTTACCGTTATAAGGAAAGCTTTCCAGGTAGCTCACTTGATTAGTGAAGGCATCGCCTCGAGAGCAAAAGAAGTTATAACCCCCTATACTCTGCACTTATCCGGTCCATAATTGGTATAATGCCCCATTCGGTATGTACTGTACTAAGCATTTACAGCAATTAGGGAGGCCCTAAAGGTTTCTAACAAGGAATATCAAGGGCCTCCTGCATGTGCCTTACATGGACAGACTGAAATCTCTGTCACTATACTCCGTATAGTATAGACTTCTTAGGGGAGACTTATGCCTGGCCTACAGAGCAACCCAAGACCCAAACCTAATGAATTTACTGCATATCCATAAATCAAATGGGTCTAGGGCTACCCGTTCCAGGGACTTAAATATGGCCTGCAACTTAAATAGGACATGCTGGAGGGACAGATTTATCTCCCAGTGACTGCCATGTCTTTGGAACAGGCTACCTACTCATGTGAGGCACAGCACCTCTATGACACCGTTCAAGAGGAACCTAGATGAGTGGATGGAGCACCGAAAATTGTTACTGGGGATAGTGCCCACAACCCTTCTGGACACAGGCAGTCATCACTAAATGCAATCTTGGGTATTGACTAGCATACCTCTCAGCTGTACAGATTTTTGCAGAATGCCCAGATTTTTACTTCATATTTTTGGTCCGTTTTTCATAAAAATTGTAGTTTTCTAGGAAATTAGTGGAAAATCATTAAAGACTGAAGTTAGAAAATAAGACCTTTGAATTTCAGACTTCATACCCTTCAAAAAAATCAATGCTAATGCAAAACCTGTTATTCTATCAACTGGACCTTTGTCCCACTTTTATTTATGTCTTTGCGCAGATTTCTTGCTGTAAGAGGTTGAGAGACATGTCAACTAATATCTCTACGGTATTACACTGGGTTGAAACGGCTAGGCTTAAAATTACCTCTGGGTCAATAGGCTAGTAATCGCCTAAGATCCTATATCAGAGACATAGACTAAAACTAAATGCCAAGAAATGCATAGTAGTATCCTTCGGAAAGTCATCTACCCCTGCTAACAATTGTATCAACAACACAGCCCTAGGAGTAGTCAGGGACTTGGGGACACACAGACATTAATCTAGCCTTTGACTATCACATGTCTACAGTAGTGAGGAAATCATTCTGTGCTGTGCAACTTATAAACTATGTTAAGTTTGATCAATGCCGAATACAGATGCCATACCATTGAGTACAATTCTTCCTTTGGTATGTACCTAACCAGCCATATCCAACAATTGGAACATCCACAGAGGTTCCTCACTAAAAGACTACAGGTTGTAATTAACATGCCCAGTGCAAAATGACTCAAGGTCCTCTCCCTGTTTTCTGAGATCTATGCTTGGCAAACAAGGTATTGTCAAATCCCACCCTGATGGGCCTCCTGCATATCCACAAAACAAAAAGCACCAGAATTACCTGTTCTAAAGACTTAAACCTTGGCTGTGTTATAAACAGGACATGTTGAACAAACAGATATGTATCCCAGAGACTACGCCTTCTCTGGAACTGGCTCCTCATCTATGTGAAGCAGAGTTCTTCCCTAACATAATTCAAGTGTAACTTGGACAATTGGATGGGGAACAGGAAATTCATCCCTGGTTTGGCACCTGTGTCTCTGACACAAGTAGCCTGTAAATGGTTTATCTCCCAAGCCCCCTCTTGTAAATGTTTCATCTCCCAAGCCCCAGCTTACACTTATCAAGAGTACAATAACTTGTCAGAGATTTGGAATGCATGGCTAGGCTTAAAAGGCCCTTGTGGTTGTTAGCCTAGTATACTCTATGAACCTATAAAATAAAGCAGACACAGTGTTAAGACTTATTTTATTGACAAACTTTTACAGCTGCAATTTTGCCCCCCCCCCCCTCCATGTAGAGGCTCTGCTTCTAAACCCCAACCTCTAATAATGCTATTGTTTGAGGTCACTCAAACTTGAAGGAAAAGCAGTTTTCAGAATTTCAACTTTTCCCATACTCTGAGGCATCCACCCAGCTTCAGAAACAGAAGAAACAACAGAAGCACTAAACCACTTTCAGTGCAGGATTTTACATAAATAATACCTGACATTTCAAAATGTGACAACATTACTCAACAAACTGCAATATTCCCGAGACAGACTAATTCACTTACCTGCTCAACAAATCAATCAAATTGCATGTCAAATCATGCTCGATTTTTCCATGATTAGCAGCAAGTTGGAGATGCTGTATGTCATTATGGCATTCATCAACATGGGACAGAAGTATGATCATCTCTTTCATTTGGCAAAAGGAGCCCAGACAAGTAAGCCACCTGACTTCCTCCTCTGTCAAACATGACACTCTGTATGCAGAGTCATGTCACTTTATATGCTATTTTCTTTTAGAATGCCTCTTTTTGCCATTGCAGGGCACATCGGGAAAGAATTGGAGGATGAAGTTAAAGGCTCGCCTGGTCTAGAGTCCACATCTGGTCCAAGTAGTACAGCAAAAGTGCAGTGGAAAAAAATTGCCAAGCTGTCCTAGTGCCTGGAAGCACAAGTCCTAACTTGTCATACAGCCAGAACATATGTCTCAAAGATGCATTACAGTGAGTACCATATAACCGTGGTATTTAAACACACTGCTTGCATATGAGTGCTTACATTACTGAATCACAAACCAGTATATTGCTTACTGTTGATACACACATGGTGATGCCATCTACATGCATATTTTCATTTGGATGACAGATCTGTTGCATGACAGTTTATTTGCTAGTTCATCAGTTATTAAATGTGCCACTTAGGTTACATTTTTTTTCTTTGCCACTCCTTTAAAATAATGAAGCACCTAATCCCAGAGCATACTAAGTATTACATTGCATTACTGTATTATTTAAATGTTTTGATTTTGTTCTAAAGGTTCCATTTTTTAACAATGCAGAATGATAATTTGATCCAGCTACATTAAAAAATAGCATACATTACTGCTGTCGCTTCGGCATATTTCATATTTCTGCCCTGAGTAGACCCAGTCTATTCTTAACAGACATGTACAGGTGTAGAACAAGAGTGAATGTGCTGTTATGTGAGCTGAAAGCTTGCTGTATGAACTTATGCACTGGGCCTGTAAAAAATGACTAACACCTTGTTATCCAATCCGTTGTGGTGACTGTTGCCAGAGAAACATAAGCTAAGATTTGCCATCAGGTTGTAAAATTGCTTAGGATTAGGAGTAAAAGCACTGACAGCAACTTTTGATACACTTCAGGGGACAGAAGCTGCAAGTAAGCCAGAAGTCGCATCCAGTGACATGAAACACAGTATGTAGTAAATAGTTTATTTAGAAAGAAAATGGCAGTCATATTGACTTACAAGTCAGTCTTAAACAAACAGGATAAACACCATTAAGGTAAGGGGAAGTCAATGAAGGTGCCAACAAATCCCACCTAAATGCTTTTATAGAGTCTTTCTGTATGCATATTCAGTGGTGGGGCAGGTGTGTGTGTGTGTGTGTGCGCGTGTAAGTGGATGTGAATACAAGTCTTGACTGCAGCAACATTAGACAATGTGCTCACTCTTATAGGAATCATTTACCTGTACAGTGCTCATCAAGGGGTATACAACATCATTATTTCTTTAGAAAGCGAGGTTATGTTCAGGGGCAGTACCAGGATTTTTTCTAATTGTACACATTCTTTCATAATGCAAAATCCTTCCCGTCCAAATATAGCCCCCACCCCTAGCAAGAACATGTTTCTGAACAGCACTTTCAATACTGACAAAAAGACTCAAGAAATCACAGGCTTGAGCAAAAAGTCATTTTAAACAGCTTGAAATTCTGAAAAGTTAAAAAAAAAAATTACAAATGAATAAAATCAAAGAATGGCAAAAAGGAAAACTTTGCTACTATTATTATTTTAATTCTAAAACAACTCAGTGCATAAAATAAATGAATTTTCCAAAATGTGTATGCTGTTTTGAATCAGGCATATGCTTGCTGACGGCCATGCCCTTGGTTGTGTTTTCATAATATTGGTCATTGCCATTCGAAAATTCATTTGATCAAACAAGATTAAGTGGTTGCCATTTTGTGAACTCTCACCAAGCTTTCATTTCATTTATCAGTACTGAACTTTTGTGAGCTGTATCACAATTCAGAACAATACAGACTTTTAACACGAAACATGGCCTCAAGCTGAATGCCAAAAAATGCACCAACATCCTTTTTGGGGATTTGGGTACCCAGGTCGATGGCTACCTGACTTTTGACCACCATGTTGCTTCCGTTGTACGGAAAGCTTTCTACATGGCCCACCTCATAAGTAAGGGTATGTCATCCAGGGGCAGAGAGGTCATAACATCCCTGTATTCTTCCCTTATAAGGCAAATTATTGAGTACAATGCCCCCTTCGGCATGTACCTCGTAAAGCACATCCAGTAGCTGGAGAGACCACAGAGGTTCCTCACCGGGAGAATTCAGGGCCTCAGACATCTACCCTACATAGGCTAAAAGCCCTATCTCTCTACTCAGTTTCATAAAGACTCCTTGGAGGTGACGTCTGTCTGGCATACAAATCTCAGACCCTGACTTGATGGGACTACTGCATATTCGCAAGTCAAGCTCCACTCGAGTAACCCGTACGTGCGACCTCAACCTGGTCTGTGATATCAATAGGACTTGTTGGAGGGACAGATTTGTGTCCCAGAGATCCCCCCCATCTGCAGAACAGACTGCCTCTCCATGTCAAGCAGAGTACTTCATTATCTCGTTTTTAGCGCAACTTGGCTAACTGGATGGGAAACAGAAAATACACCCCTGGGATTCCACCTGTGTCCCTGCTGGACAGGGGCTTTGGGTGCTGACTTGTCTAAACATGGGCTTGTAAGGGCCTCAGGGCCAATAGCCTAGTAACCTCCTATGATCCCAAGAAGAACCTTTATTTCTTATCTTTTTACTGTGAAAAGATTAGTTTTTGTCACAAACATTAGAACTCAGGCAATAATTTTGTTCCCTCTGTGAGTTCAAGGATAAACATCCTGGTATCCCAGCATCCAATATCTTAATGTTTTTTGTGCTTACAAAGGACTACTTGACTCACCTACTTTGTTCACTTAACTGCCTGGCGGATAAGCTGGACATACTATTTAAAGGAGTCATTCCAGAAACTAAAATAAAATGTGTATTTTGCTATATATAATGATACTGTATATACTACTCACCCTTCTGTACCTCTTGAAGTAGTTGCTGGTATTTAACAATTTGTTGTACCCAAAAATGGCCGAATTGGGATTGCATACTGAAATTATTTTGTCTTTTGTTCAAGCCTTTTTTTCCACTGCAGTTTATATTTTTCTAATATGACATACCCAGAGACCATTACTTCAGATATGTTAAAAGGTACTGTTAATTATACTTTTTTCACACTAAACTACTCATAGTTGGGTTAACCTTATGTTGCCAAAATGCTTTTCACAGAGTATTTAAACATTCGTGCATGTTACTTATATTCCCTATTACATTATCTCATCATTGTCACAGTGTACTGTTAAGCTGTGAAGTTTCTCTGGATAACCTGCTTGCCATCTACGTCTGACATGTCACACTTCACACATCTGGTTTAGTAGACTTCCATTAAATTCATAGAGTCCATTATGGACAAAAAAATCCACTTACATTATGTAGACTGAGACTGAATCCTACACAAAACATTTAATTTGCTACAAAATAGATAAATTTACTTTAAAACCTGTCAGAGCATTGGCTCTCTTGTCACCTAAAATGGCACACAGATTAATACAGTTACTACTGACTTTTTTTCATGGAGAATAACCTCCAAACTATAACTATGTCAATAATCTAAATGGCAATGCTCAGATCTGCTCTGAGATAAAACAGAATGGCATTAAATATACTGATCCCAAGGATATTGCCAATATCCTGGCAGATCGATTCAGTACAAACTTCACCCCCTTCTCACCCCCTAAATGGCCCATCTCAATACCGGAAGATTGCCAAATTCCGGTAATAACGGCCACACAGGTAAAAAAACGCACTCTCCAAAGCTAAGAATACAGCATCCATGGGACCAGATGACATCCCGGGCTGTGTACTACATGAACTACAATATGAACTGGCACCTCACCTAAGTGTCATATTTAATCATAGCCTCACCTCAGGTTTCGTTCCCACTGAGTGGCGCACAGCTACAGTTATCCCACTCCACAAGGGGGGGTCCACCTTGGATCCTGGAAACTACCGTCCTATCAGTCTGACAAGCCTTATCTGCAAGGCCATGGAGCGTATTATCATGGAACTTATAAACAAAGACATTGGCAACCTTCAAACACTGGACCCCACCCAGTTTGGGTTCGTGAAGGGCCGATCTTGCCTGCTGAACTTGATTGACTTCTTCAAATCAGTCTCCAGAGCCATGGACAAGGGTAAGGTGGTCCACACAGCCTATCTAGACCCTGCCAAGGCCTTTTGACACCATCCCCCACTCTGGAATCATAGATAAAGTTACTAAGCTGGGCATTAATCCCTACGTCACCTAATGGGTTGCTAACTGGCTTACTGATAGAACCCACACTGTAAAAGTAGCCGACTCCAAATCCAGCTCCAGACAAGTGAGAAGTGGAGTACCTCAGGGTTCAGTCCTGGGACTCTGGATAACAAAGTATGCAGATGACTGCAAACTGGGAGCCATTATTGAATCCCCAAATGATGTGGATACTCTACAAAAGGGCCTTACAGAAACATGCTTGGTGCCAGAGCCATGGGCTCAAGCTCAATGCCAAGAAATGTATAGTTATCCCCTTTGGGAAAAAACATGTATCCGTGAATTACCATATAGTTGGCAGTACACCGAAAGTTTGATAAGAGACTTGGGGACACAGGCGGACAGTGGTCTCACCTTCGATAACCACATCGCCACAACAGTCAGGAAATCCTTCTATGTGGCACACCTCATCACTAAGGGCTTTTCATCCAGAAAAGAGGAGGTCATTGTCCCACTGTACTCATCCCTCATTAGACCCATTATAGAATACAATGCCCCATTTGGTATGTACCTCTCAAGACATCTGCAACAACTGGAAAGGCCACAGAAATACCTCACTAAAAGAATCACAGGCCTAAAGCAGATGCCCTACGCTGACCGCCTTAAAAAACTCCAGCTATACTCTGTCGCATATCGTCTACTCGGAGGCGATCTTAGCTTAACATACAAGGCCATGTCAAACCCAGAGCTGTTGGACATGCTACACTTAAAGAAATCCCAATCCCTCAGAGCCACACGCTCCAGGGATCTAAACCTTGTCATCACAATAAACAAAACATGCTGCAGGGATAGGTTCCTGACCCAGAGACTCCCCAGACTCTGGAATAGATTGCCCATAAATGTCAAGCAGAGTGCCTCTTTGGTCTTCTTCAAAAGGAACCTTGACGATTGGATGGGAGAAAGGAAATTCCCCCCGGGGATCACATCAGTTGCCCTGCTAGACAGGGGTCCAGGGAAGTAAATAGTGTGTGAAGAAATAGCCAGGGAATTGTTATGGCTAGGCTTGTATAGGCCCTAGGGCTGATAGCCTAGTACCAACCTATGAAAGTTGTTAGATTAACAAGATGTGTTCACCTGCATAACACAAAGGATGCGAACTCTGAAACTAAAATATATGTCATTATTTAATGACTATAATCCTCAGGGGGGTTGTCTGAAAACCACAGATTTTATGAGGAACACATCAAAAATATGAAGCAATAATCTGGATGCTTTGAGAAACCCTAGATAGTAGACAGGCATCAAAGGTAAACATGACAGACAGCATTATACTCCCTTTCTGACAGAGTCTGCTAAGTGTTTTATGGCTTTGCAAACCAACAAAATACTTTGTGATTTTTTTTCCCCATAACTAAAAGTACATGGAGCAGATCAAGCTCCATGGACTACAAAGGATTATGATTGACTCACTGGTCATAACTCTGTAGTACATGTTCTCGACATGGGTGTCAAGATTCACCTCTTGAGCTTTGCTCTTGAGGTGAATTTCCTGGCATCCATGTCGAGAACACATAATAAGCAGGTTACAATCCATAAGCTGGTCATAATCCTCTATGTTTCAACACCTTTTGTTTCTGTTAGCCTGAAGATAACTCTGAAAGTATAGTTGTGTAAGTAAATGTACCATAACTGCCAATTTCATAAGCTTCTGGATACCATCCACGTGCTCAAACCATTAGGTTCCTTGAGCTGAGCTTCTTAAAAAGATATGTTTGAGTGCCAAACCCTTCAGAGTTTTCATGCCAACTGAATGGGAGGCTGAGCCCTGACAGGACATGGTTAGGAGTAAAAATATACACATATATACACACCATGACCTAATCAAAAAACAAGGAGGATGGAGGAAGGGAGCAGCTACTGGAGCAGTGATCATTCAAACATCTACTGTAATGGTAAGTTTACTTACACAACTGTACAAAGTTCATCATATTGATCACTGCTGCAATACTCTTAGCTACATCGGTAGATTACCCTACTACATTTGGGAGGTGGAAGGGTCTAGGAAACCCTGAAGAATGTTCCTAGCAAAGCCTGACCTGGACCTAGAAAAGGAATCACGTTTGTAGTGCTTTGTAAAAGTATGTACAGAGGATCAAGTTGCTGCTTCTACAATACTTCTATAATCCAACTCTTTCCAAAAAAACACAGCAGAAGCCAAGGCCCTGGTAGAGTGGGCCTCGACTCTGCCTGGAGTAATTTTGGTGTGTTGAGAATAATAAAAGGTAATAGCCTGAGACAGCCATTTGGAACTGGTCTGTTTTGACACAGATTGTCCCTTCTTCTTACCCTCACAACAAACAGTTGGTCTGAAGATCTGAAAGATTTTGTTCTGTCAAGATAGTAACCAAGTTGCTTGTGGACATCCAAGGTATGCAGTGCCCTTTTCCCCCTCATTTTTAGGTTTAGGGAAATGGACAGTGGCTTAAAGTAAACTCGGATGCCACTTTAGGCACAAAAGAAGGATTAGTTCTCAAAGAAACCCTGTCTCTGCAGAAAATGAGATAGGACTGATTCACCATAGGAGTCTGTAACTCAGATACTCTTCTTGCAAAACATATTTCCATGTTAAGAACTTTAAGTCAGCCAGATAAGCTGCTTTAAATGGACTAAGTCTTAACTTCTGGAACACAATATTATGCTCCCAAGGAGGAGCTACTAGTTTTCTTGGTGATATCTTATGCAAAACCTCTTTCAAAAACATTTTGATATGAAGATGTATTGAAAGAGGAATATCCATGATCAGTCATGCTGAAATGGCAGAGAAATAAACCACTCACACAGATATTACGTTCATCTGTTCTATGAAGAAGCTCGTGGTATCTGCCCTTGGCCACTTCCAAAAGAAGGGAGAACCACTGTTGCCTGGGCCTGAAGGCAGTCACCACAGTGATCTTGGAGGATTCCTTCTGAATATTCAGAAGCACCCTGGATAATAAAGAGTGAAAATGCAGAAAGAAACATTCCTGTACAAGGAAGAAAAAAGACATCCATCTTCCAGACCTTCTTCCATGGCGTCCTGTGGCAGATTTTTGCCAGGTGATTGTTCAGACAGAAGGCAAAGAAGTCTACTCGAGGAACTCTCCACAGATGAATCAAATCTAAGACCCCCCGATCTAGTTTCCATTTGTGAGGGTCTGCCTATGTCCTGCTCAGCTTGTCTACTTCACAGTTTTACTCTGATGGGATGTAGGATGCCTGTAGAGTGAGACTGTGTTGTGAAGCTGTATCATACGCTAACAGGGTTATTCTGCAAGGGGGATAAAAGTATCCCCTTGCTTGCTGATATACCATGACTGTGCTACTGTCTGCAACAACCTGAAGATGCACAGGGGACCAAAGATGATTCAGAGAGTCGAGTACCTTAATCAGAGCAAGCACCTCTTTTATATTCATGTGCTTTGAATCTTTCCTTGGTGTCTCAAACACATTGTAATTTTATCCCTCCTGAAACTGCTCCCCAAGAAAATTACGGGGTACATGTGATGAACTGCTTTGCAGTGGGGTGGAGGAGAAGGGGAGACCTGGATTTAGAGACATTTGCTATCTCCATGAAGTGGCTTCTCTTCTGACAACCCCCATAACTGGTATTTGAAAAGATAATGGGTGCTGATGCTGAGACCAAAGAGACTTCAGACACCACTGTATCCTTTTATGTGGAGACTTGCCAGGGGTATCATAGGTGCTATGAGACCCAAATTCCTGAGGTATTCCCTTGTAGTTACTGAGGTCTGTGTGGAAAACCCCAGAAATACATCTACGTATAGATCTATTTTTTCCTGTGGAAGAAGAGCTCTTTGAACTGAGGTGTCTAGCAGACACCCCAGGAAACAAATCCTGTATGATGGAGTCAAAAAAGACTTTTGAAAGTTTTCATAGACTCTCAAGCTTGTGTAAGAGATCTCAAACCCAATTGAGAGATTCCTGAAACTTAGAGAAAGACTCTGCAAAGATAAGCAAGTCTAAATATGGAAAAATGTAGATACCCAGTAGCCTGAAAATGAGCCATATCCTGCCAAGGAAGTAACAGCTGGCCAGCTTCCAAAGCTTCAGGACAACTTTCATATGCCCAGCCAGTTAGCATGAGCTGAGGTGGCTAAAAAGACAGGTTTGTGCTCCAAGCTCATCAGAGCTTTATTGCCAACAGAGATAGGGAGGCTAAGCCCAGAAAGGGTAATGCTAGGAACAAAAAAAAAGTATTCACACCCTGGCATAAACAAAACACCAAAAAACAAAGGGATGAAGGGAGGGAGAGGCCACGGCAGCAGTGATAATTTGAACATCTACTATTGTGGTAAATTTACTTACACAACTGTACTATGTCATCATGTTTTTTTTTTTTTTTTTTTAAACAAGAAACATCTTTTTAAATTATAATGTATGACATAAGCACTCTTACATTTATATAAATAAAAATAAACCATATCGACACAATCTCGGCTGCAAACTTTATACATTACAACTGTAGCTGCAAACATACATCACTTATAATACATCCAGTCATTACCAGTCAACCATTACATAGCTCGTTCAATTCCTGCCTTCTTTTAAACCCATTCCTCTACATGTATTGATCCCCGCACTTTCCATTTTTTCCTAGGTAGTCTGCTCCTACCCTTTTCTAGAGGTCCCAAGTCCAGTTTTATCTCTGTTACTATCTTTGCTACTTCTAGTAAAGTTGGTTTAGACTTTGCTTTCCATTTTCTAGTAAATTGCTTTTTTGGCAGCCATCATAATTAGACTCAGGAAGGCCTTACTATGTCTAGGCAATTCTAATTCTGTATCATAGCTCAAAAAAATAAATGTTATGTTGTCCATATCTCATCTTTGTTCTTGCTGTTTGGGTTCGGAGCTGACCCTTGACTCCGACTCGGCCGTATACTATAGCTCGAGAGCTTTTACTGGCTCAAGGCTAGCCCCTATCCCAGCATGCCTAGCAGTAGTTTCCCAGATCTCATTTGCCGCTTGCAGCGTCGAGATTGCAGTTACTAGCTCAGGCTAAGTGTTTTTTTCTCATATTTTTGAAGAAAATTTCTCATTTCTCTTATCTAACTTAACAGTAGTTGTCCTTCGTATTTCGACCTTTCCCTATCCCGTCCGAGTGACTTACTTTTGTGTGGACTAACCGTTTTTCTCTCTGGCCATTTCCCCTCTTCTAAACCCGTTTAACTTAGAGGGTGGTTCTTCTTTTTTCTTGCCTTCCTTTAAGCTTTAAAGAGTTGCCTTTTATGCTAGAGGCTCTCATTAGGTGGGGAGTTCGCCATTTAACTTAGAGGCTCATCCCCCCCTTCTCTTCTTCTTGTCTGTATAATAAAAAAAAGTTTTTTTTTGTCTGTTTTGGCATAGTTATTTTGTTAGTAGTGTGCTTTCTTCTTTGTCTAGCTTTAGATAGCACTGTTCAACATTATGTCGAAAGATACTGGCAAGGAATCAAAACCTTCGGGTTTCAAAAAGTGCTATTCGTGCTGTCAAAAGATGTCCCTTATGGACGGGCACACGTGTTGTATGTATTGTTTAGGGCCTGTTCACCTGCAGGATTCATGTTCTATTTGCCATGCATTTAGTTCATGAGTCCTGCAGGAAAGAAGGAACAAATTAATCTTACGAAGGTTACTGAAGGGCCCCTTTGATGCTGCTATGGAGGGGACTCAGCCAGCAAAAAAAATGGAAAAACCCAAGCCTTCATCCCCTTCGGCTCCGATTTAGGATCTGTCTAAAGAGAAGGGACAAATTACAAGCTAGGTTGGAACAGACAGTCGGTTCCAACAAGACACTCACCTACAGCTCCATCTGTGGTTTCGGAGCCAGTGAAGTCTCATAAGCGATCCAGGTCTCTCTCCTGCCTTGGAACCAGTGCGGTCTGCTCCACAGTCTCCCTTATTACAATCTGTGGCAGGCAGCCACCGGTCTTTAACCTATTCCTCTCGATCATCCAGGAGCCTCTTGGATGATGATTTGGAGAGGGTGGTGAAGAGGTTTCTCAGGACACCAGCATTAGCTAAAATACTTTCCAGCCCATCCCAGATGGAAATGGTGCTGACAGCCCAACCAACACCTGTCTCGATTCCTCCTCCTCCGACTCCTCTGCACTCGGAGCTGAAGTGTATGGAAGTCATAGTGGAGGAACCGTCGGTTCCGGTAACCTCCTCCAGTCTTTCGGTTCTGACTACTACTCTGATCTCTTCGATACCCCCTTCTATCGAAGGATCTGGGAGCAGACGCTCCCTCGTTGGCTCCGAGGGGGGGAACAGCATCGAACCCTTGTCCAACCCTACTCTCCCTCTCAGAACTTCAGCGCAGGTCAGCTCGGCTCCTACATCGGCCTTGGAGCCATTGCCCTTGGTTTGGAGGAAGTGTCCGGCTTCTTTGGGGCCGGAAACTCTTTCAGGTCAGGACAACGATGCCTTCAAGGTCATGAGGAGTGTGCTGTCTGCTGAGACAGCTCCACCCTCAGCTCCATTGGCTGCTTTGCCTGTGGTGCTGGTGTCTGCCTCCGAACCTCCCCTCCGCCCCAAGCATAGGGAACCCATGCTTCAGGGCACCCCATTGGGTGATCCCACCTCTTCTGAAACCTCCCCTGAGCATCCCTCAGAGGAGGTCCCTCGGAAGAGGACTTGAGGGAGGAAGCATATGGACTCCCCTGAGTCCTTGACATGAGACACAGACTTGGATGACTTAGAAGGGTCTCCACGGTCCTCCTCTGAAGATGTCTTTTTCAGACATCTCAGAAATCCTTAGACAGAGGAATGACTGGAAGTCCCTTGCCCCTTCTGAAGACGAGTCAGTGTACCTGAATGCATTCGGTTCCCGACCCTCCACCTCTTGGGTATCTCCTCCTTTCGACCCACTATTGCACGTAGTGAGTCGAAAGGCATGGAGCTCTCCAGACACGATGGAACCAGTTCTGCAGAAGCACAATAAATTCATAGCAGCCCCTGAAGACAGAGTCTTCTTATCCAAAGGTGTTCACGTTGATGCTATGGTGGTAGCAGCAGCCACCAAGACGGAATTAGCGGAAACTTCATCTGCCGAATAAAGAGTCTGATACGATGGACAGATACGGGAAGCGTATGTTTTCTTCAGTGACCTTTACACTCAGGTCTCTTAACTATATGTCCCACTTTACAAGGCTTCAAAGGGATCTCCTCAAAGAGTTAGGAGATACCTTACAGAATCCTATAGCTGCAGAAGCCTCGGACAAGGTGGCTTCTCAGCTTGTGACCTTGACTTCAGTGGTTAACTCCTCCATGTGGCTAATTTCTTACGCAGCCGATGGGGCAAGCAGGGCACCAAGCACAGGGGTGGCCTTACGCAGACACTCCTGGATGCGCCTTTGTCAATTTGCGGAGCCCTTTAAGTCTTCCTTTACCAATGCCCCCCTTCGATGGCTCGTCCTTATTTGGGCTGCAGATAAAAGCGACTCTTATCAGGTGTGAACAGGATGTCAAAACTCACTCTGCCATGGGAGTACGTTTTTCTGCTCCATCTAGGCCTTATCCTAAGGGCCAGAAGAGCAGAAAGATGTGGTTCCGGAAATCCCAGAGAGCGTTGCCTGACACACGTGGAGATCTTCCCCCAGGGGCAGAGGGGGAAATAATAATGGAAGATGCCAGTCTCGCGGCGGTGGGAGGGGGTCCACAAAATCAGGGCGACAGAGATACCTTCTCTGGTAGTCCCATCCAGTGCTCCTGAGGGGAGGCCCGACTGTTCAACTCTAGAGACAGTTGTGGGGAGATTATCCTTGTAACCAAAAGCCTGACAGACAATCACAGATGATGTATGGGTACTATCGATAATATCCGGAGGTTACAATCTCCCCTTCTCCTAACTTCCCCTGTCAAAAAGACACTCTATCCCAGATGTTCCACCCAATCTTTGAGATCAAGCAAACTTAGAGGTTCAGAGGTTGCTAAGAAAAAGAGTCATCCAGGAAGTCCCCGCAGACCAAATCGGATCCAGAACTTACTCAAGGTTCTTTTTAGTTCCAAAGAAAACAGGGGACTGGAGACCCATATCGGATCTCAGCAGGCTGAACAAATCAGTCAAGAAAACAAAGTTCTGGATGGTAATACTGCAGTCCATTCTTCCCTTTCTGGGACAGAACAACTGGATGTGCTCTATCGATCTCCAGGATGCGTACTAACACATAAAAATGGACAGACTGTCAAGGAGATATCTACGCTTCCGGCTGGGAGCCATTCACTATCAGTTCAGAGTGCTGCCCTTTGGTCTCACCACAGCCCCCAGGGTGTTCATCAAATGCATGGCAGTAGTTATGGCTCACCTGAGGAGTCTAGGATTTCGGGTGTTTCCATATCTAGACGACTGGCTCCTTACTGCCACCGAGCATCAGCTAATCAAGGCAAGGGAATCCACAATTCTCTCTTGTGCTCGAATAGGGATCACCATAAACTAAGAAAAGTCTGCCTTGTTGCCTTGTCAATATATTACCTTTATAGGGGCAGATTTAGACACAAGTTTGCACAATGGTCATTCCAGGATTTACCCAAGACTCATCAGATTCTGATCACAGAATCCTGCAAAAAGGATCTGGAGTGGTGGCTTCACTCCCCTATGGTAACAATAGGCAGGCCGTTTCTAACACCCCAACCTGTAGCCACAGTGACCACGGACGCTTCGCAGATAGGGTTGGGAGGCATTATCTGGGAGAGACTGTTCAAGGGACTTGGCAAAAACACAAGTACCACTTGCACATCAATGTCCCGGAGAAGAGAGCGGTGCTTCTGGCATTGCAAGCACTTCAAGATTCTCTACCTACAGGATCTATAGCAATTCAGAGAGACAATATGTCAGTAGTATGGTACATCAACAAACAGGGTGGAACCAGGTCTTACCCCTTGTGTCAAGAGGCTCTACAAGTTTGGCAATGGGCAATGTCTTCCCAACGCTTTCTGGTTGCAACGCACATCCCGGGGAAATCCAACGTGATATCGGACAAGCTCAGCCGGGCTACCTTGATGCCCCATGAGTGGTCCCTGAAGCAGGAAGTTGCGGACTTGACTTTTCGCAAATGGGGCCAACTATGCTGCAGTCTGTTTGCCACCCCATCAACAACAAATGCAGCAGCTACTTTGACCTAGGCCCACCACCAGGACAGTCACCCAGGGACGCACTTGTTCACAACTGGCCCACGGAATTGCTTTTGCTTTTCCACCTTTTCCTCTGATCCCCAAGATTCTTCAGAAAGCACAGTCATTGGGTTGCAAGTTAATCCTTATTGCTCCTTACTGGCCTCGTCAGATATGGTTCCCATTCCTTTGGCCTCACCTGCAGGGGGAGCCTTGGATCCAGGACCCAGTGCCAGATCTTTTGATGCATCAGTTGGGGGCTCTCCATCCTTCCATTCAAACTCTCAAGCTCACAGCTTGGTTTCTCCACTTCCGGTCTTAGCTAGGCTTCCCGATGTTTCTCCAGCAGTTCAACATATTTTGATTCCCTTCCATAAGCCCACTACTAGGAAACTTTATGCTAGTAAATGGAAGTGGTTCTCTTGTTGGTCAGGCAAAAATCAGGTTAATCCCTTGACTGCACCCATTTCAAAGATTCTCAAATTTCTTGCTGAAACTTTTGAGCGAGGAGCGGCTGCAGCTACTATCCGTGTTCAATTAGCTGTCATTTCAATTTCCATGTGGGAGAAATGGGGTCCAATATCATGTCCCACAGGCTATGTAAAGCATTCCTAAGAAGTACTACCCTCTTAAGACCTCCAATAAGAGAACCTCTCCCCCCTGGGCTCTATATTTAGTGTTAGACGCTCTGATTCCCCCCCCCCCCCCCATTAACCATCTGCTTCTTGTCCACTCAAATTTTTGACTTGGAAGACCCTTTTCTTGGTTTCAATTACCTCAGCTAGAAGGGTTTCAGAATTACAGGCCTTATCTATTCGATCCCCATACTTGATTTTCCATAAAGATCAGGTTTCTCTCAGAACCAACCCCTCTTTCTTACCCAAGGTATTTTCTGACTAGAATTTGAATCAATCCATAGAGCTTCCTGTTTTCTTCCTCAATCATGGCAACAAGGCAGAGTATAAGCTTCATCAATTGGACGTTCATAGACAGTTACGTTTCTATTTACACAGGACCAAGGACTTTAGAAAATCTGACCAATTGTTCATAGCCTTTGCGGACGATAAAAAATGTTGTGCAGTCTCAAAGGTGACTTTATCAAAGTGGCTTTCAGACACTATAAAACATGTCTATGATTTGCGTAAACAAGAACTTCGAGGAAAAATTAAAGGACACTCAACAAGGGCCTTGGCTACCTCTATTGCTTTTCAAGCCAGACTGCCTTTGGATTCTATCTGTGCGGCAGCTACATGGGCTAATCCTCATGCTTTTATCACTCATTACAAAGAAGATGTGGCCTCCTGGAACGGGGCATCCTTTGGTTCCACGGTCCTGAAGAGTTTTTACCAGTGAGCCACCCAGGAATCAGGTGCTGGGGATGGTGTCTCGAACAAAGGCGAGATATGGACAACATAACATAAGGAAGTTATGTACTCATCATAACGTTCCATGTTTGTTGTCCTTGATCTTGCCTTCCTTCTTGCATCCCACACTCCTTCCCCTTTCCTGGAGGATCAAGAGGAATCCCTTGTTTTTTTATTGGTTATACTGGCTGGGTTTCCTTTTTACCATACCTTTTGGTTAGTCCTAGTCTCCCCTTCTTACTCTTGTGGATAGGTTACACCTTTATATGTAGGTGTCCTCTGATATGTAAAATGGAGTATACCTCTTTTCTAATTGTATGGTCTAGTACTTGGTTATCACAAACAAGATCTGGGTAACTACCGCTAGGAATGCTGGGATAGGGTCTAGCCTCGAGCCAGTAAAAGCTCTCGAGCTATAGTATACGGCTGAGTCGGAGCCGAGGGTCGTCTCCGAACTCAAACAGCAAGAAGGAAGGCGAGATCAAGGACAACAAACATGGAACATTATGGTGAGTACATAACTTTTTTTCCTTAGTTACACCAATTTGCTCACCCAGCATCTCCGACAGAGCAGTCTGCGGGGAATCTTTAAAGTCTGCCAACTCATTACACTCTCAGAAAATATGCTCCCAGTTACCTCTTTCTTCCCCCATCACACTTCCAACATTTGCTGTCTACCTGAGAAAGAATTATTTGGAGTCTACTTGGGGTATAAAAATACCTATGTAAACACTTTCAAGCAAAGATCCTAAATCTACTAGACTTTGTTGCATATTTGAGAGACATACATATATCTCCCCATTGTTTCTTTGTGAATTGTTTATCCAATCTCTCTTCTCAATACTTTCTAACCTCCTCTGATCGATTCTTTTAGTTATTGTGCAATATTTTATAAGCTCAATTGATTCCTTTACCAGCAACTTTTTTTCCAGATTCTAATAAAAACTCTACCAGTGCTGTTCTTTAGTTTAGGACTCCCTATTTCTTTCCCTTTGACTATACTCTGTTATCAGTCCTTGACAGGGCAGGCAGTCTCTAACCTGCAGTCTGAATAAGTTTTTGGCTTCTTCCCATTCTATTACCTTTCCCTTTCTAGTTACTTGCTCCCAATACCTTGATTCCTTTGCCAGTTTTCTCCAATAAATTCCAGCCCCCTCTTGCCTACTGCCTGTATCCTTAATTGCAGGCATCCCCATCTGCAGAATCTCCTTTCTCCATTCCCATGTTATCTTAGTTCTTAGAATACTTTGTTACTTTATGAATATAATATTCTGTACAATTATTATTCTTCTTAAAAGTCTAGATACAAAACACAGTCTCTCTCTGTTTATTGAGCTTCCCCCTGTTTCATCATCATCTCTTTCCACTTTGAATTACAGTTTTCTGCTTGTTCTATGCATAGGAGCCTTAAATGTGTTGCTCTGTAATACCCCTTCAAATTAGGTAATCCCAATTACTATGTTCATCTTGTTGATCACTTCTGCAGTACCATAAACTATATAGGTAGATTACACTAGGTGCAGCGGTAACGTTGTTGCCTCACAGCAAGAGGTTCTCCCATTCGATTCTCGGCTGGTGTGCGGGGAGTGCCTTCTGTGTGGAGTCTGCATGTCCTCCCCGTGGTCGAGTGGTGTTCGGAAAGACATGCGTGAATGGGTGTGCCTTCGTTGAAGGTTGGGTGTCAAGCTGGCAACGTAAAAACCTACTGCCAATCATTAGTGGACCGGAGTTCCACTGTGGCGACCCCTAACCGGGAAAAGCCGAAAGACAAACAAACAACTAAATTGGGGAGGGAGAAGAGTCCAGGGTGAGCCTGTTTAAATGGAGCAAGTGTTAGCTTCTCTAACACAAAATTAAGATGCCAAGAAGGGGCCATCGGCATTCTTGGAGGCTGTTATGCAAAATCCTTTTCAAAAACATTTTGACATGAGAATGCATTGAAAGAGGACAATCTATGGGCAGACAGCTGAAATGATTGATAAATGAACCATGAAGGAGGAGTAAGAAAGGCCATAGGAAAGTAACTCACAAATATTTTAAAACTAGAGAACAACTAGCCCTGAACGGCTGCTGGCTATGTTGTTGGCACCAACCAGAAACCCTTTTCCACTTGTACTCTACTAGCAGGCTTTCCTGCCTTCATTAGTACCTGCTGCACATTCTCCGTAAAACAGATGACCCTATCATATAGACAGTCATTTGAAGTTGATTGGGGTTGGGGTGTATCAAACACCCCTGGTTTTCTGTGAGTAGATTGTGTGTGGCCAGAAGGAAGTCATCAAAATGATCCTGGGGATCCCTTATGAATCTTCAGAAGTACCCCAGATATCAGTTAATTCTCATGACAGTCCATTAAAACACAAACTTCTAGCATAAAAACAGGCAAGTACAATAAAACATTTTTTTTTTTAATGTGGAAGTTTTTTCCCCTAAAGTGTACTTGTCTGCACAACAAAGAAAAAGCAGAAGCCAATCATTGGTCCTCGAAAGCCTGTAGAGTATTTTCTTCAACATCAGGAAAGCTCTGAAGGGCTTAGCACCCAAACCTGTCTTAGTCAGCTCAGCTCAAGCTGACTGATGGTTTGGCTACATGGAAGGGGCCCTGAAGCTTTGGAAGCTAGTCGGCTGTCATATCCTTAGCAGGATATAACTCAAAGCTACTGCAGCAATCATCAATAGGATGAATATCTAAACCTAGACACTTTGGTGCAGTGCATAGTCCAAAGGGTAATTCAGAGAACTGATAATGTGATCCCAACACACAAACTTCAAGAAACGCCTCAAATCTGGATGACTATGGATGTGATGATAAATATCTTTTAAATCTTTTGTTACCAGGAAACTTAAATGAGGAACAATGGGAACAGGTTGCGAAGTGACAGCATTCTGAATGTGGGCACTATCAGAAACTGGTTTAGGAAAGAAAGAAAAATCTAGAACTGGTCTCCAAGCATTTTTTTCTTTGACAGCAAAAACATCCTTGAATAAAAACCCTTCCCGATCTGGAAAGGGGAACTGGCTCTGTCACTCACTGAGACAACATGTGCTGGGGGACGGGGGGTGGGGGTGGGGTGGGGGGGGGCAGAAGAGTCTCTTCTGATGGATGAGAAATTAACTGCCAGGAAAGGAGGAATTTCTTCCCACTGCCATCTGTAACCTTGACGAATGATCTTCAGAATCCATTTGTCTAAAACTGCTACCAAAGACAGAAGTGGATATTCAGACCTTCTGGAAGGGAAAAGCTACTGCCAGGGTGGGAGGGAGGGGCAAGATCCTGTAAACAGACATTCTGCCTTGTTGGACTGTCCTTGATTTTTCTGCTTTCTAGTAATATTTTTTTAACCCCCTTGCTATTTCTTCTTAGATGTTTATCAGAATTTTGCTGAGACTGCTTACTTTGTTTCTTGCCAAAATTGAGAGAATCCCTTAGAAAATTTGAAAAAAGAGGGCTGAAAAGTCTTAAACAAGCAGCCGATATCCATCTACTCCTCTCATCGCATTTTTGATAACCTCTGCAGTAGAGGGACCAAAAACTAAATCTCTATCCAAAGGAAAATGTAAAATCTCAGTTTTTGCATCATCTGGGAGGTTCTGAGAATGCAGCCAAACTTTCTCAAAGCAGTATAACTGGCCATAGGCCTGGAAGAAGTATCTAGAGTCACACACACACTTTTGTGACCTGTATAATGGAAGAAATTAAACCATTCAAAGTAGATGTTTCCTTATAAAAAGAAACTGCAAACAAAACTTTCCTCTTACTTTCACAATTAGTCAGAATAAACTAACATTTGAGCCTGACAATTCAAAATTCTGAAAATCAAAGTTGCAGAAGCATAACTTTTTCCCCATGTTTATCAATTATCTTCCATCAAAAGAACAGTACAAGCTGACCGGCGATCTTTAAAGGCCACAGAGGAGCGCTCTCTTTGGCAGCAGGGAAGCTCTGAAGGCTTGGTGCTCAAATCAATCTGTTAGTCAGCTCAGCTTGAACTGCTTAATGGTTTGACTGCGCTGAAGGTGCCCTGAAGCTTTGGAAGCTGTTCTGCTATTATATCCTTGGTAGGATATAAATCATATAGCTAAGGCACTACTGCAGCAGTGATCAATTTGATGAATATCTACATTTTTATTTTAAACAATGTTTTCAAATGTTATCTATTTCTAATGGCCTTACTGAAGTGGATTTGACCCAGCTTACCACATACTGGTGTGGCGCTGAATGCAAAGTTCAACTAAAGTGCTTTTCTGAATAGATTTAGCTTTTAAGATACATGGTAAAACCTGGCAATTTTAGAACACTATAAGAATATGATTTGAATATATGATCTAGAGTTTAGTCATAGGTGACTCCACTGTGAGACATACAGATGTCCCACTCACCAGGCTGGACAAGGAGAAGGTTACAACCAGTTGTCTATCAGATGAGAGGATCCATCAGATCACACATGCACTTAAGTCTCAAAAACAAGCACTTTTATGATTTCGTCATAGTTCATGTTGGTGTGAATGACTTGAGATGTATCTCACTGGACTATGTGACGAGAGACATGACAAAGCGCTATGAATTTGCGTGCCAGGTAGGTATGTCCCTAGCCTTGAGCAGCATTCTAGCCTCACCTAAGATGATACCACAATATAAACAAAAAAAGATTGACTTCAACAATTGGTTTAATTTTTGGTGTCATTCTATGGGGATCCAGTTTCTGTCAGCCTAGGATGACATGGTTGATAGTCCACACTGCCTTGCCAGAGATAGTCCTGTCACCTCTAGGCTTTTGGTTACTGGTTAAGGCACTTGCCTCCCCCATAGTGCCTTTTTTAGGCAAGGTCTCAGGAACAAAATTTACGATGTGGCATATATACACACACACATACATATATACATACATATACATATACACACACACACACACACACACACACACACACATACATACAGACATAGACCACATAAAGTTTCATTGTATTTTTAGAATTAATTAATCCGATGTTCGTCGTCTCCCATTGCTGCAGTCCTGACTAATGGGTACTCCGCTGCCCTCCATCGGCCCGAATACCAAAGGGCTAGATCTGGCGTCGGTCATGGCGCCCGAGACTGACGTGGTGTCAGTATAAATGCGCATGACCGACGCCATAACTTTAGTCTTTCTTGCCGCATGGTCCTGAGCAGAAGCAGAATTTGCAAGTGCCGTTCGGCGTTCTGGAATTGTCGGTTTTCGAGTTTCAGACCGGAGACCAAGTTGGGCTAAGTACCCCTTTGGGGACATTTTATTTTTTGCCTTTTTCTTGTCTCAGTATTGACGGATGTCAGAAAAAGTTAATAACTGTATTTCTTGTGGGAAACAGATTCCTCATAGGGATTACCATTCACTCTGCATTCCTTGTTTAGGGCCTGAGCACGACGTTGTTGGGCGTCGCTTTTGTGCTACTTTTAATAAGCGTACTATTAAACGTCGGTTGGACTGTGCTAGGCTGGTGTTTGGTAAACGTTGTAATTACAACATGCCGTCGGATTCTCCGACGACTGGCTCTTCTAAGAAGCGCAAAGAAAAGTCTTTGCGGTTCAAGCAGGATGAGGCGTCCACTCCGGACGTCGGTCCTGTAGAACCACTGGCTGCTTCAGTGGCTCTTTCTGACAGTGTGCCTGAGTGTCAAGGGGAGCCTTTGTTACTACAGGGGGTGGCTTCTCCTTTGTTAGGCCAGGTTGAGGGTGCTCCTCTGTTGTCTGTGGCTCCCTCCCCTCGTAGGGTGGTTAGGCCTCCTCCTTCTCTAGGCAAAGGCCATTCTAAGTCTAAATCTGCCCCTGCGGGTGCTTTTCCCCAGGGTCCATCTCCTAGGAAGCACATGTTAAAGATGGCTGAAGATTTGATTACTTTAATTAGGGGTTCCATGCCTCCCCCTCAGAAGAGGCCCAGGGTAGAGACAGAGTTGGAGGGTTTGGTTTAGTCTTCCATTGAGTCAGATTCCTCTGTGGAAGACCTTCAGGATTTCCCTCCCTATTCTGATTCGGAGGCTGGGGATGCTTCTCCCTCTGCGTCCCCTCCAGAAGATTTTTCTTTCTCTGAAACTTTGCATTCCATGAGGGAACATTTCAAATGGGAGGGCCAGGATTATTCTGATTCTCGTAAAAGGCTGAGAGAATTTTTGTTTTTGCCTCAGCACAGGCCCTTGGCTATTCCTCCTGTACTGGATGTTGTTCAGGATGTATTTTCTGAGGCTGCCCTTAACCCAGATTCTCTGCCTCCTGCCCCTGTTAAACCAGATAGATACTACAGGGTTCCGGAAGCTCACAAGTACTTGTTTAAGAGCCCTAGAGCTGATCCAGAAACTATTTCTCAAGGCCCCAAGGGCGTTAAGGCCTCTGTGGTTAAGAATCCAGTTCCTCTGGACAAAGATGCTAGGGCCCTGGATAGGTGGGGTAAAAAACTGTATACCTCTTCTACTTTGGCTATGAGGGCTTTGAATTGTCAGTTTCATATGCTCAAGTATCAGAATTTTTTGTTAAGTCAATTGAAATGTAAAGTGGATGCTTTAGCTGAAGGTATTGACTGTAAGGAGCTTCAGGATTTAGTGCATGCTTCAGACCAGGTTGGGAAGCATTCTCTGCAGTGTGGTTTTGATGCTTTACAAGCTTCTTCCAGGGTGGCTGCTACTAGTTCTGTTGTTCGCAGACATGCTTGGCTTAAAGATCAGTCCTTGTCAGAGCATGTTAAAGCTCGTATTATGGATGCTCCTTTGCAATCTGATGTTCTTTTTGGCCCTCCTGTGGAATTAGTTTTGAAAAAAATGGAGGAAAAAGCTAAATCTATGCAGACAGTTAAGGAATTTTTACAGGTTCAGCCTCCTAAGTTCAATAGGAATTGGCCTGCTAAGGGATGGTCTTTTCCCTCTTCGGATTTTCATTCTAGAGGCAAGTCGAGGCGTGGTAGAGGTAGGGCTTCCTTTCAGGGCCCTGTTACTTCTAGGTCTTTGAGTTCCTCTACCCCTTCTGCTGGGGAGGGCAAGGGTCAGTCCTTTCGGAAGCAGACCCAATGACCTGTGTCTTCAGCTGCCGGACTCTGCTTTGCTGGCAGCTCCTCTGGGCGGAAAACTGGGACTTTTCAACGGGAATTGGCATTTGGTTACCCAGGACAAATGGGTGTTGGACATTGTAACTCGAGGCTACAAATTTTATTTTCACACTTTCCCGCCTTTCAACGGTATGCCGGATGTGCCTCATCAGCAAAAATTGGAAGCACAGGCACAGGTTTCTTCTCTGCTCCAGTTGTGAGCAATACAGGAAGTTCCTTCTGTGGAAAGGGGCACAGGGTTTTATTCCCGTCTTTTCTTAGTGCCAAAGAAGGGAAATACTTGGAGGCCCATTCTGGATTTATCCATTCTAAACACCTTTCTAGAAATTCCGAAATTCAAGATGTTAACACTGCAACAGCTGTTGCCTATGCTGGGCAGGGATCACTGGATGGTGACTTTGGATCTCAAGGAGGCCTATCTTCACATTCCTATCAGGCCCAGTTGCAGGAAATTCCTGAGGTTTCGGACTGGGAATTTGCATTATCAGTTCTCTGCATTGCCCTTTGGCTTATCTACTGCGCCCAGGGTATTCACGAAAGTCCTGGCTCCAGTAATAGCTTTTCTCAGACTACGGGGAATTCAGATTTATCCTTATCTGGACGATTGTTTGATACTGGCTCAAGACAAGCACGAACTACTTCGACATCTGCAGTGTGTGATGACAGTTTTCAGATGCCTGGGGTATTCTGTGAACGAAATAAAGTCCAGTCTAGTACCCTCACGAGATGTGTTTTCTGGGTGTGAGTCTGAATACAGCAACTCAGATGGCATTTCTTACCCCGGACAAACAAAGAAATCTTCACCAGTACTTCCTACAGCTATCAGTCCTGTCCAGGCTGACTGCAAGGACAGTCCTTCAAGCCTTGGGGTTCATGGCATCTTGCATTCTAGTACTTCCCAATGCCAAACTGCATATGAGGAAGTTACAATGGTATCTCAAAAGCGTTTGGACTCAACACAGCCACGATTTGGACACTGTCATTCGGATTCTTCCTTGCATCCAGAAGGAATTTGTGTGGTGGGCTCAGGAATGTCACCTAAACAAGGGACTCTCTGTGACCCAACCAGAGGCAAGTCAGATATTAACGACAGACGCCTCGGAGTCAGCCTGGGGTGCTCATTTCAAAGGAAAATGGATTCAAGACCTTTGGCCCCCGGAGTTGCTTCACTTGCATATCAATATGAAGGAGATGCTGGCAGTTCAATTTGCCTTAAAAGCATTCAAGGATCTGCTTCGCCCGGGACTAGTGTTGATTCGAACAGACAACACAACTGTCATGTGGTACATCAACAAGCAGGGGGGAACTCATTCTTACCCTCTTTGCAGACAAGCAATGCTGTTATGGGAAACTGCTTTGGATCTGCACATCACTCTTCGAGCACAGTTTCTGCCAGGGGAACAGAATTCGTTAGCGGATGTTCTGAGCAGACAAATGGTGGATCCTCACGAATGGAAGTTGGATCCTCAGGTGTTTCGTCAGTTGACCATGGCTTGGGGAACTCCAGACATAGATCTGTTCGCTTCTCCTCTGAATTTCCAACTACCTCTGTTTTGCACAAGGCTGTTTCATCCGAAAGCCTGGAAAATAGATGCACTATCCTTCAGTTGGAGCAACCTTCACGTGTGTGCCTTTCCTCCTCTGCCTCTTCTTCCAAAAGTCCTGTTGAAAGTCAGGAGGGACAAACCGTGCATGATCCTTATAGCACCGGATTGGCCTCGTCAGCATTGGTACCCTCTGTTGAGGAGTTTAATTCAGGGGCCCCTTGGCCATTACCACGGATTCCTCACTTATTGTCTCAAGAAAACAATCATTTTCTCAATGTCAGGGTGCGATCCCTACACCTGACAGCCTGGCACATTCAGTTTTAGAGAATGAGGGCCTTCAGCTCCCTCAACAAGTTTTGGATGTTCTTTTGGAAGCCAGGCGTCCTAGTACTCGAAAAGTTTATGCTGATAAATGGAAGAGATTTTTTCTTTGGAGTTCAGCTAAAGGCTTTGATGTCACATTGCCTGATTTGAGTTGTACATTGCAATATTTGACTATGTTATTGGACAAGGGTTTGTCTTTCTCTTCTATTAAAGTGCATGCTGCAGCTATTTCTGCTCACTATGATGGTGACCCTCCTTTATTTTCACATCCATTGCTTAAACAGTTTCTTAGAGGGCAAAGAATATAAGACCCCACGGAGGGCTCCTACTCCTACTTGGGATCTTAATTTTGTTTTGGAGAAGCTGACTCTGCCTCCTTTTGAACCTGCAGCTACGGCTGACTTGAAGTTGTTGTCTTGGAAGACTGCTTTTTTGTTGGCTGTTACTTCTGCTAGAAGGGTATCTGAATTACAGGCTCTCATGGCAGTGGAACCTTTTCTGATTTTTCACAGGGACAGAGTTTCCTTGCGTACTAATCCTACTTTTCTGCCTAAAGTGGTTTCTAATGTGGCATTGAACCAGTCTATACATTTGCCTACTTTTTATGCTAACCCCCAAACTGAAGGGGAAAAAGTTTTGCATTCTTTGGATGTACATAGGCAGTTACGATATTATTTGTTCAGAACCAAAGAGTTCAGAAGTTCTCATCAGTTGTTTGTTTCGTTTGCTGTGACTTCCCGTGGTAAAGCTGTCTCGAAACAAACTATTTCCAAGTGGATTGGCCATTGTATTGCTTTTTGTTATTCTCATCATGGAAAAGAGGTTCCAGTTGGGATCAGGCCTCATTCTACTAGGGCTACGGCCACATCTACTGCTTTTTTAAGAGGGGTAGCTACTAAAGACATTCTAGAGGCAGCTACCTGGAGTTCTGTACATACCTTTACAAAGCATTATCATTTGCCTCTTTATTCTAAGTCTAGGGCTGGGTTTGCCACTGCAGTCTTACAGGGCATGTCTGCAGCTCCTCAGGCTATTTAGTTGTCCAACCTCCCTTTTTGTTTTTTCCGTTGCTCTGGGATTCTACCCATTAGTCAGGACTGCAGCAATGGGAGACGACGAACATAGTACAGTTTTGTACCTACCATAAATGTAGATGTTCGAGGATCTCCATTGCTGCAGTCCAATTTTCCCTCCCTCCTTCCCCCTTTTTCTTTTTAGATTGGGGTTTTTGGGTGGTGTTTTTTTTTGCATTCTGACATCTGAGGCAAGAAAGACTAAAGTTATGGCGTCGGTCATGCGCATTTATACTGACACCACGTCAGTCTCGGGCGCCATGACCGACGCCAGATCTATCCCTTTGGTATTCGGGCCGATGGAGGGCAGCGGAGTACCCATTAGTCAGGACTGCAGCAATGGAGATCCTCGAACATCTACATTTATGGTAGGTACAAAACTGTACTTTTTGCATTTTCTGACTCTCTTCAAAGTGTAATGATGCCCAGTTACATGAGAGACTGCAGTATGAATCTGTGTTATCTGCACATGACTTTCACTGTGCTGTATCATATACAAATCTGTTCTTGTTTTTAGTGTTTGTCTTCTATACATTTCTGTTTGAGTCTAGATAAATCCCCAGAGGTAGACTATGGAAATATTTTTGATTCATCATGGAGCTGCAATCATGTGATTTTTTTCTCCACAATTATCTCATTTGTAGTCTAGCCTCCATAAATTTCACTCCTTACTCCCCTTTTCCCATGAGAGATAGAAGGGCTAGTCTTGGAATGAATTTACAATTATCTAGCCACTCATCTAGGTTGTGCTTAGAGAGAGTTAGAGAAATATTCTGTGTAATATGAAGGGGAAGTCTGTTTCAGGAGAGGAAAGGAAAAGAATTCTTTTGAGAGAGGCATCTATCCTGCCAGCAAGTTCGGTTTATGTTATAGTGGAAATTTAGATCTTTGAGCAGGAATGCATGGTGTTACAGCAATGTCCACAGGCTCGATATATGTGGCATCATTAATTACTAGTTCAGCACAAATCTGAGCCTTTCCTTTTAGGTTATGAATGTAACTAAAGAAAGCCTTATGGTTGTCCTTAGTTGAGGAAGCTAATTTGGATTCATAGTTAGCTTTGGAGGACTTCAGAAGAAGTCCTGTTTGCTTGTTGAAACTGAGGAGAGAGTGTTTCCAGTTTAGGGCTTGCTCCCTCTTACTCTTAGACAGCAACTTCATCATCTTGTAAAGCCTGGTAATGGCAGTTGCCCACCAGACAGGTTTATTCTTCCTTGAGGATCTTGTTTTGGTCCTATCAGGTATGGCACAGTCAATGCAGTTGTTCAGGTGTTTCTATAAAGCATCTGGCAGAACTCAGCATAGCTGCCAGTTCCATATGAGGGGGGAGGGTCAGTGAAGCTATTTATACCATCCCGTAAGAGGTTATAATCTGCTTTGGAGAAGTTTTTACTTTAGTTGGTGCTGGGAGGGGGGCAGGTGTGACAGTAAATTCGAATGAGAGTGATTTATGGTCAGATTTCACCAAGGAAGACCTCACAATTGGGGTGCTACAGTGGTTCCCCATATTGGTAAGAACCAGCTCCAGGATGCTGGCACTCCTTGTCGGGGTGTCAACTAATTGGTCCAGGGCATTGGAGTTAATGAAGTTGAGGAACCTTTGAGCAAGTGAATTTGCACATGAGTAATTTTCCCAGTCAATGGACGAGTAGTTAAAGTTGCACAAAAACCATGGTGTTCGGATGTATCTTAATAGACTCAAGTAGCTCCAAATAGGCCGAGTGAGTGTCCTGATTCATGGAGGTGGTCCTGTAGCTGGCAATAACTTAAATAAGTGTCAACCAACAGTTAATTGCATCTGAAGTATCTCCAGGGAATCATGCTAACCACTCTGGAGGAGTATTTATCTTTAATGAATATTGATAACCGCCTCCTTTAGTTTTCATGCCATCAGTTTGTGGTCTGAACATGTGGAAGGAGATGTAGCCGGATATGGCTGGGGTGCTCTCTACAGGCTTGAACCAAGTCTCCATGACTGCACAAATGTCTATGTCTTCCAAGGTGAGGACTGCTTCCAGAGAATGCAGTTTCATGTTAAGACTCCTAGCGTTTAGCAGCAAAACCTTGAGGATGTTCTTTGATGGAGTTCTTACATCGGGAATTTTGTCCTTGAGACACTGTCTAAAAAAGCCACTATGGGGGTGGTAAGAGCCTTGGCCAGTAGCCAAAATCCCAGGGATGACAGATGAAGACCATTCCTGGCAAAGCATCGAGGTCTGTCAGTCATGTCATCCCAGGCTGACAAAGTTAATCCCCTTGGAATGACACCAGAAACTAAGCCAATTATTGAAGTCAATCATTTTCTATTTAGGCATCAACCTAGGTGAAGGTAAAATGCTGCTTAAGGCTTGAGACGTATCAGCCTGAGACACACAGTCCGAGAGCTTAATCATGTCTCTCTTGATATAGTCCAGAGAGGTATGTCTCAAGTCAGTCACACCAACATGGATTATGACAGAGTCATAACAGTGTCTGTTGTTAAAAGACTTCAGTGCATGTGTGATAGGGTGGATCCTGGCACCTGACAGACAGCTGACCAGAATCTTCAACATATCTAGCCTGGTGAGAGGGACCATCTGTGTGTCTCACGATGGAATCACCTATGACTAATATGTTTGGTTTTGCATTTTGCCTCAAGGACTTGACAGGTGGGACTCTGATATGTGAGCTATTATGTGTATTGTGCTCTTCAGAGGAAGTATTATATGTAGCATGCTTCTGTTTGCGTTTGGGAGGTCTCTAATTTTTAGGTATGTTTCTATTGAGGGCCTCTACATTTGTAGGTATGTATGATGTGGGTTTGGGTGGAGTAGGAGGTGAGGTGTGCATGCTGATGACCTGCTCAATGCCATATGTACTGACTGGTGTGTGAGAGAGCATGTATTCAAGGTTCTTAATATAGTTACATCTCTGACATGTTGAGTCTGTGTGGTCTAGGAGCAGAGAGTTGTTGGTGAGCATGAGGCAGTTACTACACTGCCTCAGGATGCCCATGTCGACCAAACTGGCTGGAGAAACTGCGGGAAATTGAACATCCAAAGTGTTAGGTAAACTTATATGGTCAGGAAGAGAGGGCACACTTACGAATGGCTAGTGGCAAACAGCTGCTGTATCAAGTTCAAGAGCAAGCTTTGATACATATACTATAAATCCAACATAGGAAATGTTTGTAAGAAATTCCTCCGCATTAACTTTGATTACCAGTTTTCTCCTTCTGAGCTGAGTATGCATACAATGCGGCTCTAGGGTAAAAATTTAAAAGAGATAGACTCACAAAATAGTAGCAATAAATAAGCAATAACTAGCTGAAATACAGAAACAGTCATATAATTATACCTGACAAAACACTAGATATTAGCACTCATTTATCAGCTAGAGGAGGTATGCAGAAGTTTACCAATAGTCTTATAAAGGTAATGTTACCTACGCATAATGACAATACTGTGGATAGGTTCACAGCATTCTGACCAGATATTAATTATGATGCCAGACTTAAGAGGAGTACACTGCACAGTATGGCAGAATGACTAGAGCAATAGTTACAAAATTAGTCCTATGTATCAGCTGACTAGATGGCTGTATGGGACAGTTAGTTAAGAAGCAGATGTGAGAAGGTAGTGGTAGGAGATAAAAGGAATTCCCCAGAAGTCTAGAAAAGGAAGGAAGTAATGAAGGGAATTTGCAAGTGGGGTAAGCAATGGAAAGATAAGCAGGGGAGTGGGATCTAGATGATAATTTGGTAGTAAGAGGAGTGTTTACAATTCGGAATACATATTTAATAAGTATAAATGGTGACAAAGGGAATAGGTAGTCATGCTGGGGCTAAGTCCAAGTAGCCTTTCAATCATATATTTAAGTCAAGGAGCCCTACTGTCTGGATAGCTTGATCTTTTTAAGATTATTAAGCATTTTAAAGGCAGCACAGAAAAAATGTAGTTCTGCAAGTGGGAGATATTACTTCTGATGATCATGTCCCCCATATTAGGTGGGCCAAACCTAAAGGTGACATGGTTGCAGAAACTATTCAGTGAAAACTGCAAGAAAGCCCCAGCTAAGCCCGAGTCTTCACTGTGTAGTACATTAAACATCCTGTAGCAGAGGTCTGTGGGATACATGCAAATGATCTCTTAAGGACATACCAGTGCTTCATCTATAAAGCTTCTTAATGCCCATAATGTTTTACTTTTTAAGTCTTTATGAGTACATTCAGGCCAATAAAGCTGAGATTATGCCCAGAGCATGCTTGTTGAGATGTTGACATTGCAAATGTCAATTTTTGTGTATAGAAAACTGTGATGTTGATATTTGACCATTTCAGTGTATTCCAGTACACCTATGTTTGTGTGTGTGTGTGTGTGTGTGTGTAATGATAAAGATGAGCATCACTGGCTAATTAGATTACGTGTTAACAGTACCTACAAGTATTTTTTGTGGCCATTACATTCCCCAAAGGATTACTACTGTGAATGATGATGCACATAAAGAAACGGCATAAAGCTAAAATATGCTAATAGTATGTTATATGCAGTAAGACACTTTAGGCTAAAGGGGGGTAGAAGTTTGCAAACTTTTCTTAACATAGAACATTCAAAGATTAAGGAATGAAATGTAAATATGCTCAATAAGATGACAAAATAGCCAAACTGGGCCTCATAGATAGATGGCTTTAGCACCTCACATCCCCTGCACACCCTACTTAATAATATTAACTCCAAGATCAGTCTATCTCAGCAGAAAGAACAGAAACTTCTTCAAAGGTCTTGTCATATGTTTTCTATGTTGGCTGCTACGGCAACCCACACAAAAACAGCAGCAGAATGCTTCTTTGGTAAGATTTTAGCTTCACAGGTCTGAGATTCAAGCCTAATATAAAAAACAATTGCGTCCCGGCACTATTAAGGCTGTCCTTTGTATCCCACTTTCTCCTGCTAGACCTCCGTTGTAATTGCCAGCATAGAACCACGAATAAACGGAGTATGCAAAAAACTAATTCTTTAATAGGAATAAACAAAACAAACGTAAAAGAACCTCAGATTTAGCGCTTTCATCTCCTGCAACGGAAACTTCTTCAGAATCCAGTTATAAACTAATACCAACAGTCTTTTATATTTTTCTTGATTCCCAATAGTAGTTAAGTAAATTGATTAATTGCTTAATACAATGTAAATTTAAAAGGGCAATTCATCTTCATGTTGAACCACATCAAATACAATGAGTAAAATGTTCTAAATATGCATTCCTTAAAAATACTGAATAAATAAATAAATAAATAAATAAATAAATAAATAATTGGATAAATATCTTGATGCTGGTGAAAAACGTATTTACATACAATAAATAATTAATGCCTGTGGTAATTGCGGTCTGAATGACCATATATCTATCACCCCTGCACTGAAAATATTAGCTAACGACGCAAAAAATTAAAATGTCATAAATTGTTTACAAATGTTATTTAAGTGTTACACATATATATATAAAAATGTCATAAATATGTTGTGAAGAAGGTGATTACAACATTGTAAGGGATGTTGCAATAATAAGATATAAATGGTCCTACAATGTTTTTTGAAATGTTTTTTGATATGTTCCTTGGAATGTCTTGTTGACATTTTGTATATTAGAAGTTTTTAAACAATTCAAGACATTTTATCTATTGTTATTATTTGCATAGAATTATTTATTTACTATCTATATAGAATTAATCAATTTATTATTCACTATTTATTATTCACTATTCATTATTCATAATTCATTATTCATATTTATATACATATTTATAATCATATTTATATACAATTATTTATTTAATTATTTATACAAATATATATTCATATCCTATTCATTTAATTATTTATTGTATGTAAATACGTTTTTCACCAGCATCAAGATATTTATCCAATTATTTATTTATTTATTTATTCAGTATTTTTAAGGAATGCATATTTAGAACATTTTACTCTGTATTACTCATTGTATTTGATGTGGTTCAACAGGAAGATGAATTGCCCTTTTAAATTTACATTGTATTAAGCAATTAATCAATTTACTTAACTACGATTGGGAATCAAGAAAAATATAAAAGACTGTTGGTATTAGTTTATAACTGGATTCTGAAGAAGTCTCCGTTCCAGGAGATGAAAGCGCTAAATCTGAGGTTCTTTTACGTTTGTTTTGTTTATTCCTATTAAAGAATTAGTTTTTTGCATACTCCGTTTATTCGTGGTTCTATGCTGGCAATTACAACGGAGGTCTAGCAGGAGAAAGTGGGATACAAAGGACAGCCTTAATAGTGCCGGGACACAATTGTTTTTTGTTGGCATATCTTTTTTGGTTACCAGATTCAAGCCTAATATCTTACTGGTCTGTGTGAAGTTTTGTACATTTTTCCATGTCTACATGGTGTTTCTCTGAATACTACAGGCTTCCTCCACCTCCTGAAAGCATGCTGAATTAATGGTTGAACTAAACTGCCCAGGTACATGTAGTGTTTACCGGGTCTATATCAGTTCAATGAAACAGCTCATCATCGAATACAACAACCTCCAACTTCTAACCACGAAATCTAAAAACATCGAAAGTTCAGAACAGCAATTTTTTTCCCTGGGAAAAAATTCACTGTTCCAAGAAACACACACACAACACAAGCACACCAAAAAAACAGCAATCCACACACATACACTTAAAATCCTACATCTAACCCTACACTAAACTGTACATACAGTACTATCGATCCACTATCCTTAACCCAAACCCTAACCCTAAGGTCTGTTACTATCACACTCACCTCACTCGCGCCCTAACCCTAACTCACATACCCCGCCCTAACCCTAAAGTCTATCACTATCGCACACTCACCTCACCCGCGCCCTAACTCACATACCCCGCCCTAACCCTAAAGTCTATCACTATCGCACACTCACCCGCACCCTAACCCTAACACACATACCCCGCCCTAACCCTAACATCCACACAATCGCACACTTACCTGAATCCAACCCATAACTTTCCACCACAGTGCTGAAAACAGCGAAGCCACAGAAACGGACAACCATATTCTTTCCCTAGGAAAAAAATCGGTTATCTGCGGCTTCGCTATTTTCAGCGTTCGCTGTTTTCAGGTCTATATTAAACCATTCGAAGTATTAATACTTTGATGATCTAATACAGACCCGTGTTTACCACTGCACTGTGGCCCAGGTTATGGCTCAAAAGTTTGGACAAGACCAGTTCACTTACCAGGTTAACAAATAAATGCAGTTAAAATTTAAAATATTTAAAAAAATTATCTAGGTTGTGGTTGGTCTCTTCTCGTCTATATCCTTACCTAAAATGAAAATCATTTTAAGAAAGAATTAAACTGGTTCTGAAAAAACAGACCAAGTCCAAAGAAAAAGAGCAGGAAAAACCTAAGTCATCTGCAGATAAATAAAAACAAACAATTACAATGATGTAGCAGATATCAGTTTTACCACAAGGTCAGCCACTTTTTACTAAGAAACCCTCGACAAAAGACCCAGGCTGCTTAGTCTTCAGGGGAAGTTTCTTCCAAATCATTTGCTCTTCAAGGTTCTCTAGACAGCAGGGATTCACAGAAAAGACCACATCAGTGGGATTGACTGCTGGTTTGATCAAACTGGCAATCATAATTACTCCAGATTTTATTTATTTTATTTGCAGTTTGTTTACCAGGGTGGTCCATTGGGCCACGAGGAGCCCATTTTCAATGGAGTCCTGGGGAGAAAAGCTCCAGAAAAATACAAATAGTAAATAATAGAATTACAGAGTAGCAAATAATTTCAGAATTTCTAAATATGAACATGCTTAATGAGACATAAGAAAAAAATCACAATATTAACAATAAACTTGCATATACTGGAGTAAAAAGCACAAGCAGACTCATTATAGATACATCTATGGAAGTATAACATAGTGCCAGTTCATTCAGGAAATAGGCTAAAGGAGTCTTTTAGCAGTTTGTAGGCTAAAGGAGGCTGTTAGCAGATATATTTGATATAGGGAGAAATTGTAGACAGGGATGTTATGTAGGATGGGAGCAGGAGCAGTCCCATTTTGAGATTAAAACTTGCATATTTTCTGTCCTTGACCTACCACTCTTGTGTGGGGTCATTTACTGCACTGTTATAACTTGATATTACTTGTGAACCTCTGCTATCTCTGTAAAAAACAAAAACAAAAAAAAAATCTTGCTTTTTCCCACCTTTCTGAGAGTTAAAAAAGTTCAGTTACAGGCTTGCTGTTCCTGAACTGTTTGAAAGTTTCTGTGAGGCCATTTTTGCTTGGGCTGGAGGAGGGTCTCTCTGTTGATCAGTGGCAGTGACTAACATTGAGCAGCTTCCCTGCCACGTAGAGGTGGTTACTGACTTGAAACTGTAGTTTTATTGGCCACTAGGGGTCATTTCCATAACTCCTTCATCTTCCTCTCTTAAAACCTAGTTGCCTCGTGGTTTGGGCGTCTTTTCAGGCTTGTTGGCTGTTGGTGAAGCACCCTCCAAGAGGAAAAACGCTGAGAGAAGAAGGGAGCCACTTTTGAGATTTTAAGTATTTTTCTCTGTTTATTTGCTAAGTTTTTCTGCATAGCTGCCTAGCTTGAGCATTTTCTGGCTTGTTAAACTTGATTTCTGTATTAGTAGCTGTATTTAGAGCACAACCAAAAGCTGTTTGCTGAATTTCCTGTTTGCACTTAATTTTAAATCGTTTTTTTCTTAAAACTTGCATATTTTCTGTCCTTGACCTAGCACTCTTGTGTGGGGTCATTTACTGCACTGTTATAACTTGATATTACTTGTGAACCTCTGCTATCTCTGTAAAAAAACAAAAACAAAAAAAAAAAAATCTTGCTTTTTTCCCACTTTTCTGAGAGTTAAAAAAGTTCAGTTACAGGCTTGCTGTTCCTGAACTGTTTGAAAGTTTCTGTGAGGCCATTTTTGCTTGGGCTGGAGGAGGGTCTCTCTGTTGATCAGTGGCAGTGACTAACATTGAGCAGCTTCCCTGCCCCCCGTAGAGGTGGTTACTGACTTGAAACTGTAGTTTTATTTTCCCTTTTGGGTCTATTCCTGCTTCTTTCCAGCCCCTGCTATCAAGCACGCTTTAACGTGCTTTAGCGCGGAGTTGCCACTAGAGCAGCATCGGACAGCGCCGGTTAAACAAGGTTAAACTCTTTCTGGCTCCAGAAAGTCTGTTCTTCAATTTTTCCCTTAGAACTGCTCTGTTAGGAACCTAAACAGTTTACACCTACACTAAAAAGTGCAGCACTTGTTCCAAATAGCTTTTTCTTCTCAAAAAGCTCAGCACTTGTCTTATAAGCATTCTCTTTGCAGGTCAAGCACTCCTATATTATACAAATCTCTCACTAGCAAAACCCCCCAGGAGTGCCCACTTCCCTGCTAAGCCCACTACTTTTCTGTTTCATACCAACTCATAATTCTTTCTAGCATGTCGAAGGGTCAGATGCTGGCGTCCTCTCCTGCCCACTTGGTGAATCTGGGAATTCTGAGACAATGTTACAACTGCCTCATGTACACGGACAACCCTCTCCTCCTCCCACGTAACACTAACACTTGTGAGAGATGCAGCTATTTAGCCAGACTGGAGGCTGAGCTCTCTCAACTCAGGACTGGCAAGACCAGGCAGGAGGAGAAGGCAACTACACACACCACAATACCAGTCTCACATAACTCAACCACACCACTGAATCAAACACAAACACACTAAGACATACTCGGAGGCTCTGAGTAAAAATTTACCTAAACAGCAGAGGCCTCCAAAGCAGACACCCAAGCAACTGCAAACTCAATACACCACACAAACAACACATAAACAACAAAATCAGTGTGCAAAGCAGTCGCTGCCCTTAAGGCCAAATACAACACCAAACATACTTGTCATAGGTGACTCCATAGTCAGACACACTGACGTCCCGCTCACCAGACTGAGTAAGGAGAAGGTCACAGTAAGCTGCCTGTCGGGTGCTAGAATCCGCCACATAACACAAGCACTCAGGTCTCTCAACAGCAGGTACAAGTACGACTCAGTCATTGTCCACGCTGGTGTCAACGACCTGAGACGTACCTCCTTGGACTACATGAAAAGAGAAATTGAGGAGCTCTCTGATTATGTAGCCCAGGCAGGTATGACCCTGACCTTGAGCAGTATCCTACCTTCACCTAGAATGATGCCACAATACAGTGATAAGATGATCAGCTTTAATAATTGGCTTAAATTCTGGTGTCATTCAAAGGGGATCAATGTCTGTCTGCCTGGGATGACATGCTGGACAAGCCACGCTGCTTCGCAAGGGACGGCTTGCACCTGTCACCCCTAGGCTTCCGGATATTGGCAAAGGCTCTTGCCACCCCATAGTGCCTTTTTAGGCAAGGCTCAAATTCTAAACCTACCACCCTAGAACACAAAAAGTAAAAACTAAGGGTAATGCTGCTCAATGCCAGAAGTCTCAATCTCAAGATGCACGCACTCGAGGCCCTTCTCAGTATGGAGAACATCGATGTCTGTGCTGTGACAGAAACCTGGTTCAAGGCTCCTGAGAGCACCCCAGCACTAGCAGGTTTCACCTCATATCATGTTCCGCCCCAAAATCCGGACAACACCAAGAAAGGAGGGGTGTCCATATTCATAAAGGACACCCACACCTCAAGGTTGGTGGCAACGCACGATGCATCGGAGACCATCCAGGTGCAATTAACCATAGGCAAGACTGCTCTGCAATTTGTAGCATGTTACAGGCCACCCTCTCAAACTCAGGAACCTCACATGGCCTTCCTGAAAACAATGGAGGGGATAAATGTATCTCCAAACACCATCATATTAGATGACTTCAACTACCCTAATATAGACTGGGAACACTACTCAAGCCCAAACACTCTAGCCCAAAGGTTCCTGGAGTTCATAAACTCAAATGCCATGGAACAACTAGTCACCATCCCCACAAGAGGAGAAAACATACTTGATCTCATCATCACGAACAGATCACAATGTTCAACACCGGAAGTATACCCCTCACTGGTGAGATCAGATCATAAACTAATCTCGCTGGAGGTCCTCATCCCGCCCCCACCTGAAATAAAAAAGACCACAGTGAAAAACTTCTCAAAAGCCGACTTCACACTTCTAAAAACTAGTGTGGTCTCCTTTATGGCCCCTGAGCCAGTGGTAAACATTACTCAAACCGCTGAATCACTTACAAATGCCTTCTACCAGCACCTACAGGACTGCATGGATCAGGCAATCCCAAACAAAACTAAAACTCTTTGTACCAAAGGCAAGCGTCCAGTCTGGTGGACCCCAGCCATAAACAAGCTCTACAACAAAAGGAGGAAGCTACTACAAGATAGAGCAAAATCCTTGAAAGGTAAGACACCTTTGATCATTATAAGTAAAAACTAAGAGCTCTCATAAAATCATCCAAGGCAAATTTTGAGAGAAAAATCGCCAAGGACTCAAAAGACAATCATAAGGCCTTCTTTAGCTATGTTAGAAACCTAGGAGGAAACTCCCAGATATGCTCAGAATTAGTTCAAAATGATGTGAAGATTACTGAACCTACACACATTGCCAACATACTGGCTGACAGGTTCAGTGCAAACTTCTCCCCCCCCCAAAAGGAGAGATATCTATACCAGAGGATTGTAGCCCCCCTAACATCTCCAATGCCCAGGTGAGAACTGCTCTCTCCAAAGCAAAAAACACAGCATCCATGGGACCGGATGGTGTCCCCGGCTGTGTGCTCCACGAACTCAATGAGGAATTAAACCCGCAGTTAGGACAGCTGTTTAATCTTAGCCTCACCTCAGGATACGTACCCAAGGAGTGGCGCACGGCGATTGTGGTCCCACTTCACAAGGGCGGTGCCTCCACCGACCCTGGAAATTACCATCCCATTAGCTTGACAAGCCTTATCTGCAAAGCCATGGAGAGGATCATAATGGAACTCATAAATAAAGACATAGGGAACTTGCAGACTTTGGATCCAACCCAGTTTGGCTTTGTCAAAGGCAGATCATGCCTTTTAAACTTGGTTGACTTTTTCGAGACAGTCACCAAGGCCATTGATGAGGGAAAGGCAGTCCCATACAGCCTACCTTGACCTGGCAAAGGCCTTCGACACAATACCCCACTCAGGTATCATCGAAAAACTCATCAGCTTGAATGTAAACCCATACATCACAAGATGGGTTGCAAACTGGCTAAGTGACAGAACCCACAGGGTCAGAGTTGCTGGAGCCATGTCAGACTCAAAGCCTGTCACAAGTGGTGTCCCACAGGGCTCAGTCCTGGGTCCACTCTTGTTCGGCATCTACTTTTCTGAAGTACAAGCAAACACAGGAGGGTTATGGCTGACAAAGTTTGCAGATGACTGCAAACTGGGCCATAGTCGAAAACACATCTGACACAGATATCCTTCAGAAGGGCCTCACAGAAACGGATAACTGGTGCCAGAGCCATGGCCTAAAGTTAAATGCCAAGAAATGCATAGTCATACCCTTTGGGAAAAACAAGGTTACCCCTAGCTACCATATAGGTGGCAATCCACTGAGCACAGAAGAAGTCATCAGGGATCTGGGGACCCAGGTTGACAGTAGCCTTCGTTTGACACTCATGTTGCTAAAGTAGTTAGGAAAACCTTCTACATTGCCCACCTGATCATGAAGGGATTCACATCTAGATCAAGGGAGGTCATCGTGCCCCTGTACTCATCACTCATTAGACCTATGATTGAGTACAATGCCCCATTCGGAATGTATCTGACCCGACACCTGCAGCAGCTGGAAAGGCCCCAAAAGTTCCTCACCAAAAGGATAAAGGGTCTCAAAAATATGTCTTATGCTGCCCGACTGAAAGAACTCCAGCTCTATTCAGTCTCATACCGCTTGCTCAGAGGTGACCTGTGCTTGACATATAAGGCCATGTCAAACCCTGATTTGATGAATATGCTTCATCTCAAAAAATCTAGATCCCTCAGAACCACAAGGGCGGGAGACTTAAACCTTGACACGGTTATTAATAGAACGTGCTGGAGGGACAGATTCATCACCCAGAGACCCCCTATGCTGTGGAACAAAATCCCGGTACATGTGAGACAGAGCACCTCGCTGGCCTTGTTCAAGAGGAATCTTGACCAATGGATGGGGGATCGCAGATATACCCCAGGGATTACTTCAGTGTCACTGCTTGACAGAGGCACAGCAAAATAATAGGCATAGTTTTATTCAAACTAAAGGGGTGGCGAAAGCCAAATAACTATGGGCTAGGCTTATAAATGCCCTTGGGCAGATAGCCTAGTATGAACCTATGAACCTATGATGAAGGGTTTTAATAACAGAGAGACTGCAAGTGGTACGGATAGGAGATGAGAGTGAATTTCAGTGGCGAGCTAAGCAGAAGGAAAGAAGATTTCTGCCAGGAGGTCAGCTGGGTTTATGTAGTTCTATTAGGGTTTGGAAGTTGGATGGTAGGCATCTGTTTGGAAGATGTATTTTGAAGGTAGAGGAGAGGGAGGGGGCAGAGATAAGGTTTAAAATAAGTTTATGTGCTTGTATGAGTTGCATATAGGAAAGATAGTTGGGCAATTCAAGCCAGTTAAGTTGGTGCAGGGAGATGGAGTGATGGGTATTGGATCTGTGGCCAGCTGCAAATTTTGAAATTTTATAGTAACAGGAAGAGAGTTTAGATTTAAGGGAGAATTGTGGATTAGTGAGGATAGAGGCACCATACAGGAGGGAAGGGATGAGGTATGTGTTAGCAAGAGTGAGTCGGATTGAAGGAGAGATGAAATGGTAGTGGCGATAAAGCATGCCTAGTTTCTTGTGAACTTTTTTGATGTTTACCTGGATATGGCTATCAAATTTTAGTTGGTCATCAATGAGGATTCCTAATAATTTGGCAGTGGAGACTTTTTCCAGAGGAGTCTTATGTTTGCTGGTAATGGCGAAAGAGCTTTTGGCTAGGGTAATACTTTTAGAGGGGGAAAATAACATCATTTTTATTTTAGTAGCATTTAATGCTAGATGGTTTTCTATCATCCATTGTTCTGTGGAGGAGAAGGCATCGTGGGTTAATTTTATTAGTGAAGGAGTGGAGGTTGCAGAACAGATTATTGTTGAGTCATCCGCTTATTGGATGAGGCTAATGTTAGGGATGGCCTGGTAGAAGTCATTAATGAAAATATTAAGAAGGGGGCCTAGAATTGAGCCTTGGGGAATCCCTATGAGTGTGTTTTGAAATGCGGAAATAGCTTTTTTCCACTTAACTGCTTGTTGCCTATTAGACAAGTAACTGGTGAACCAATTAATAGAGGAGTAGGAAAGATTTAGTTTAGAGTTTAGTAAGAAAAAGGGTGTGAGAGATGGTATTGAAGGCCTTATTCAGGTCTAGGAGGAGGGTAGATACAATGTGACCAGAGTCTTGGGCTTTGTTTATGGTTTCTAGGAAGGACAGGATGGCTGTTGTGGTGCTCTGACCTGGACGAAATCCATGTTGGGTGGGAGTAAGGAGGCTGTAATTTGTAAGATATGGTAGGAGTTGTAGGTGGATGGATTTTTCGAGGAGTTTTGAAATAGGAGACAAGATAGCAATGGGACGGAAGTTGGAGATGTCATTATTATTGCCACCTTTATGTAGTGGAATGATGTAGGCCTTTTTCCAGAGCTGGGGAGGAACAGGGGACGGAAGTTGGAGATGTCATTATTATTGCCACCTTTATGTAGTGGAATGATGTAGGCCTTTTTCCAGAGCTGGGGAGGAACATAGCTTTTGATTTATTAGGATGCAGATAGGGAAGACGATGGCAAATCGGAAATAGGAAATAGGAGGGTATTTCATCAAGGGCATTAGAGTAGGGTTTCAATTTTTGAAGAATTTTTTTATGGTAGAGATGGGGATAGGGTTCATGGAGAAGGGAGGAGGTAGGGAGATAGATATACTGGAGGAGAAGGGGGTATATGAATGTTGTTGTGGGGTAAATAGGTTATTACTAAAGGATGATGTTAGTTTCAATATGGAATCAATAAAGAATGAGTTGAATTGGGTAGCTAGATCAGAGTCAGAGGCATTTGGGTTGGGGCAGGGGTTTTCGTTTTTACCAGGGTTTAGAAGGGAGGAGATTCCATCTCAGAAGTTTACTGTTATTAGATGACCATTTCACCTATAATATCAGTGTACAAAGATGTATCTAAGGATCCCTATACATATTCACAACCACCTGTTCACGGGAGACTAGATCATTTTATAGAATCCTGAAAAACAATGAGACTAATTCTTCAGATATTCATTTTAATATATCTCAACATAGACAGCTGCATTCAACACTTTACCCACAGATAATCATTTTGGCAAAAAAAAGAGTTCATCAAGTACACTGGCTGTCAGGGCTAATAACTACCAGATTACTAAAACCAGACAGTAAACTCTTAACAGCAAAATTCTGAAACAGATATAGCTTTTATTTGGCCTTGCCAATATTAGCCTTATAAAGAATATTAGCAAGCTCACACACAGCAGATGAAACTGCTCTCATAGCATAAAATGTGACTATGATGCGTACACATGTGGTATATAGCAGTCTACAGATTCAAGAAAGGTGTTAATTGTAATTGGATATGCCCATCATCTGCTTAGTCTCCATACAGTAGTCACAGTAGCTATTTTTCACAGGATCATAGGAGATTGCTAGGCTATCAACCCGGAGGTCATTCCAAGCCTAGCCATTTCATCCCAATGTAATGCCATACATACTCCAGTCAATACCCAAAATTGTATTTACTAATGACTGCCCATGTCCAGGAGGGTTGTGGGCACTATCCCCGATAATTTATGGTGTCCCATCCACTGATCCAGGTTTCTTTTGAACAGTGCCACAAAGGTGGCTCTGCTTCACATAAACTGGCAGTCTATTTCAAAGACACATCAGTCGCTGGGAGACAAATATATCCCTCCAACACGTCCTATTCAAGTTGCACGCCATATTTAGGTCCCTGGAATGGATAGCTCTAGCCCCATTTGATTTACGGATATGCAGCAAATTCATTAGGTTTGGGTCGGAGATTGCTCTGTAAACCAAGCATAAGTCTCCCCCAAGAAGTGTATTCAGTATTGAGTTTAGTGACAGGGACTTTAGCCAGTCTGTGTAAGGCACGTGCTGGAGTCCCTTGGTCTTCTTAGTTAGAAACCTCTGAGGTCTCTCCAATTGTTGCAGGTGCTTTGTATGGTACATGCCAAAAGGGGGCTTTAAACTCAATTATGGGGCTGATTAGTGACTAGTACAGAGGAGTTATAACCCCCTTTGCTAATCAAGTGTGCTACGAAGAAAGCCTTCCTTACAACAGTAGACACATGGTAGTCAAAGTTAAGGTCACAGTCTACTTGTGATCCCAGATCTCTTACCACTTCAGAGGTACATAAGGTATTGTTGTTAATCTGATAGTGTGAAGGGACATTGTCTTTCCTGAAGGGAATGATGACGTATTTCTTTGCATTCAGTTTGAGACCGTGACTAAGACTCCATTTGTTGGTCTGCGTAAGATCCTCCAGAAGTATACTGACATCATTTGGGCATTCAGTAATTGCACCCAGTTTGCAGCTATCTGCAAACTTGGTCAGCCGTCTGCAAACTTGGTCAGCCACAGTCCGTTAGTTTTGGCCTGAAATTCTGAGAAGTATAAACCAAACAACAGAGGACCCAGCACTGACGCTTGTGGCAACCCGCTGGTGATAAGTCGACTCGTGATGTGGAGTCACCAACTTTGATAATGTGTGACCAGTTTGTAAGCCATTTGGCAACCCATCTTACAACAAAGGGGTTTACATTCAGTTTACTAAGTTTATTGGTAATGCCTGAGTGTGGAATTGTGTCAAAGGCCTTCGTTAAGTCAAGATATGCTGTGTGCACAGATTTACCCTCGTCAATGGCCCTGGTCACATTTTCAAAGAAATCCACCAGGTTTAACAGCAGGATCTGCCCTTGAAGCCAAATTGGGTTGGATCCACGGTTTGGAGGTCACCTATTAGGTCCATGATGATGCGTTCCATGGCTTTACAGATGAGGCTGGTTAGACTTATGGGTCTATAATTCCCTGGGTCTGTTGATAAGCCACATTTGTGGAGGAGAAGAACTGTTACTGTTCTTTCATTTTGCAGGAACAAAGCCGGTGGTTAGGCTGTGATTGAGTACGGTACTTAATGGTGATGCTAGTTCATATTTTAGTTTGTTTAGCAGATAGCCTGGGATGCCTTTTGGTCCCATAAAGGCTGTGTTTTTTGCCTTACACAAGGCTTTAATGACCTGCTCTTCAGATATGTAGGGTGGAGGGAGGAGCTGGAGGCAATGTTTGTGAGTCAGTCCTGGGCCCCCTCTTGTTCGGCATTTATTTTTCTGAAGTGCAGGCAAACATAGGGGGATTGTGGCTGACAAAATTTGCAGATGACTGCAAACTGGGCACCATAATTGACACTCCATCAGACACAGACATCCTCCAGAAAGGTCTCATAGAAATGGATAACTGGTGCCAGAGCCATGGCCTTAAGCTAAATGCCAAAAAATGTATAGTCATACCCTTTGGGAAAAACAAGGTAACCCCTAATTACCACATAGGTGGTAATCCATTAAACACGGAAGAAGTTATCAGGGACCTGGGGACCCAAGTTGACAGTAACCTCTCTTTTGACACTCACATTGCCAAAGTGGTTAGGAAGACCTTCTACATTGCCCACCTGATCATGAAGGATGCACATCCAGATCAGGAGAGGTCATTGTACCACTGTACTCTTCACTTATCAGACCAATGATTGAGTACAACGCGCCATTCGGAATGTACCTTACCAGACACCTGCAGCAGTTGGAAAGACCCCAAAAGTTCCTCACCAAAAGGATAAAGGGGCTCAAACATATGTCATACGATGCCCGACTGAAGAAACTCCAGCTCTATTCAGTCGCATACCGTCTGTTCAGAGGTGATCTGTGCCTGACATACAAGGCCATGTCCAACCCGGAATTAATGGACATGCTCCACCTCAAAAAATCCAAATCCACCAGAGCCACGAGAGCAAGAGACTTAAACCTCAACACGGATATAAATAGGACGTGCTGGAGGGACAGATTCATCACCCAGAGACTCCCTACACTATGGAACAGAATCCCAGTCCATGTGAGGCAGAGCCCCTCGCTGACTCTGTTCAAGAGAAATCTTGACGAGTGGATGGGAGATCGTAGGTTTACCCCGGGAATCATCTCTGTATCACTGCTGGACAGAGGCACAGCAAACTAATGGGTATAGTATTCTCATCCTAAGGGGTGGTGAAAGCCACACACACTCTGGCTAGGCTTATAAATGCCCTAGGGCAGATAGCCTAGTATGAACCTATGAACCTATGATAAGTTTGGAGGGGATAACGGAGTGAAATTTTCACCAAATCTGTCCGCTAGCGGGTTTGCTATCTCTGCAGGATGTGTGTGTGAGATACCATTAGTAACTAGTTCAGCACATGCTTGGTTCCTACCTTTTAAGCTATGTACATAGCTGTAAAAGGCCTTATGATAATCCTTGGCTGTGACTGCTAAGTTTTTCTTAAAGTTACCCTTAGAGGATTTGACATGTTCTTATTTGCCTGTTGAGGCTGAGGAGGGCGCTTTACTACTGTTGTGGCTTTGCCTTAGTTTTTTTAGACATCAAATTTTTGCATTTGTTGTAAATTTTGCTGATGCTGGATGTTCACTAGGGCAGCTTTTTTTTTACTTAGGGCTCTGGCTTTGATTCTTTATGGAACAGCCGAGTCTATACACTTATACAAGTGATTGCACAGGGCTTTAGTGTAAGCTTTGGTGCAGTTACCACTTCCAGCTGGGGGTGGGGCTTGGAAAGCATTTATACCTTCTCCTAGCAGCGTATAGTTTGCTTTGGTGAAGTTTTTTAGTCTATCTTCGCCCTTTGTGAGTTCTGGTGTTAGTATCACTTCGAAGGCAACTGATTTGTGGTAAGATTTAACTAACAAGACTCTGACAGTTGCACTGGTGCACCTGTTTGTCATGTTAGAGAGGACCAGATCAAGTATATTTGTTCCTTTCGTTGGGGTTTGAACAATGTGTTCCAGGCTGTTTGATTTAATAAAGTCAATGAACCTTTGTGCCTGTGAGTTAGGGCTAGCGTAGGTTTCCCAGTTGATGGTGGGATAATTGAAATCCCCCATGACAAGAGTGTTTGGCAATATTTGTATTGACTCCAGTTTGGTCAAGTAGGCCTTGTGAGCATCATGATCTATAACTAAGCACAAAATAGTATCAAACTGTAAATGCAGTTCCCACACGAAGCTCTCAGTATGGCAAAAAAACGATGGATACCTCGGCTCGGACACAGAACTTTATTGGACAACAATCATAACAGATAGATAAACGTTAAGCGCTTTTATCTGCTTGTGCAGACTTCCTCAGAACGTATAAACTGACATTACAGTGCTCCTTATATATCACTTATAGGTCATTTTGGCGCCAATAATAATTGATTAATTAAAAAACTTTTTAACTTTATAAAATCTTCCTAAGAACTTTGTAAGAATTTTGTAAGAATGCATTTGTCACACATATATTTCAATAAACCAAAACTAAATTGCTCATGTACAAAAACAATAAATACATATGTTATTAAAAATACTTATATTATTAAAAATACATTTGTTATAAAATCAAACTAATTTTGTTGCAAAGTGCAGTCATGCTCACACAACACTATAGATGCATGATACCCATCATAATATCTAGCTCTATAATAACTGTCTTAAAATGCTAATACATAAATGCATAAAAATGCATACCTATATCAATATCATATAAATGTAAATAAATAGATAAATGAATGACCATTCACTTAAGAACTAATCCCTGCTATTACATAGACTAATCCATTATAATTATGTATATGTAGGGTAAATACATTATTTATTTAATATTAAAAAGGGTTTTATACTAATGAAATCATTGATCCCTGGGAAATTGGTAGCATCCGTGGAAATCTGCCACTTGCTTTCTCTCATTGCAAGAATTGCTTTAAGATTTCCACCATAGGGTGATGGTTCTACCTTATCAATGATATTATACTTAAAATGATGACTATCATTAGTGTTTTTTATATGTCGATACAGGGCATTTCTATCATCTTTTTTACTAATGGCATATTGATGCTCATATATGCGTCGTTTAAAGTATCTTTCCATTTTACCTATGTAGAATGCATTGCATGCTACACAGGTGGCTATATATATCACAAATTTAGAGTTACAATTGCCATGTCTGCTAGGTATAAAGGTTTTGTTTCTTCTTGCAATGAGAGAGAGCAAGTGGCAGATTTCCACGGATGCTACCAATTTCCCAGGGATCAATGATTTCATTAGTATAAAACCCTTTTTGATATTAAATAAATAATGTATTTACCCTACATATACATAATTATAATGGATTAGTCTATGTAATAGCAGGGATTAGTTCTTAAGTGAATGGTCATTCATTTATCTATTTATTTACATTTATATGATATTGATATAGGTATGCATTTTTATGCATTTATGTATTAGCATTTTAAGACAGTTATTATACAGCTAGATATTATGATGGGTATCATGCATCTATAGTGTTGTGTGAGCATGACTGCACTTTGCAACAAAATTAGTTTGATTTTATAACAAATGTATTTTTAATAATATAAGTATTTTTAATAACATGTATTTATTGTTTTTGTACATGAGCAATTTAGTTTTGGTTTATTGAAATATATGTGTGACAAATGCATTCTTACAAAATTCTTACAAAGTTCTTAGGAAGATTTTATAAAGTTAAAAAGTTTTTTAATTAATCAATTATTATTGGCGCCAAAATGACCTATAAGTGGTATATAAGGAGCACTGTAATGTCAGTTTATACGTTCTGAGGAAGTCTGCACAAGCAGATGAAAGCGCTTAACGTTTATCTATCTGTTATGATTGTTGTCCAATAAAGTTCTGTGTGTCCGAGCCGAGGTATCCATCGTTTTTTTGCCATACTGAGAGCTTCGTGTGGGAACTGCATTTACAGTATGATCCATAACTAGCTATATCTTGAATGGGGGTCTTACCCACAGTAATCTGAACATGGAGTAACTCCATGGAGTTGTCCAGTCTAACTAGTTGGGAGGTGAATGTATCTCCAACATAAGATAGAAACACCGTCTTCTTTGGTTCTCACACATTCATTTTGCGGTTTGAAAATGTGGAAGGCATTGTAGCCCTGCAAGGCTGGGGTACTCTCTGAGGCCTTGAACCAGGTTTCTGTGACTGCACAAACATCTACATCCTCATATTGATAGAAGTGCTTCCAGGGTGTGCAATTTTTGGTTTAAGCTCCTAGTGTTTAGCAGCACAATCCTTATTTTGTTATGGTGGTCAATTTCATGCTGGCAATTTTATTTATGAGATTTTGCCTAAAAAGGTACTATTGGGGAGCCAGCAGCCGAAAGCCTGGTGCAAACAGCCTCTGGAAAAGCAGCAAGGTTGTTGACCATGTCATCCCAGGCTGACAAACTATATCTCCTTTGAATGACACCAAAAACAAACCCAACTATTGAAATTGATCATTTTTTGTTTATACTGTGGCATCATAACAGGTGATGGTATTATGCTGCTCAAGGCTAGGGACATATCTGCCTGGGACACATGCTTGGAGAGCTCAATCATGTTGCACTTCATATAGTCCAGTGAGGTACATCTCAGGTCATTCACTCCAACATGAGCTATGACAGAGTCGTAATGTTACTTGCTGCCGAGAGACCTGAGGGCATGTGTGATCTAACAAATCCTGGCACTGGACAGGCAGCTGACTGTGACTTTCTCCTTATCTAACCTGGTGAATGAGACATCCGTGTGTCTAACTATGGAGTCTCCAATGACAAGAAAATGTTTTATTTTGAGTGTTACGTCTTAAGGGCTTGGTAGGTGAGACACTGGTGTTGCTATGTGTCTTGGTTGCTGTGGGAACTGTGTTAGTTGTAGCAGTCTTTTGTTTTGGAGGTCTGTGGAGTTTTGGTAAGTTTTTTGCGAGAAACTCTGCATATGCTGATTTATGTAGATGCATACTATGTGTATGAGTAGTGGTACAATGTGCATGAGTAGTGGTGGATGACTTGACAACCTCTTCAGTGTTACTGTTTTGAGTGTGAGACAGCAGGGATTCAAGATTCTTGGTGTAGATACCATCTCTTGCCCTCTGTACTAGAGTGAGTTATTAGTAGAGGGTTAAGAGTGTATATGAGACCATTCCTAGACTGCCTCAGGAGACCCAAGTCAACAAGGCAGGCAGGAGAAACAAGGGTCGTTTAACTATCCATAGTGCTAGGTTTGAAGAACTTATCATAAAGGAGGTGCTTTCAGGACTGATTTAGGAGGTGCTCTGTGGATGGGTATTTCTGATGGGGTTTTTGACTGGTGGTTTAATAGGTCACAGCTCACTAGCAATATTTCTTAGACCAGCACTGTACTAAAGATGAGGACTACACTAATATACTACAGCTGTATCTAAGGGAAAAACTGTTGAAATTATCTCTCTGGCTAAGGCACACAATTGTGTGACAGTGCATGGTGCTGCGCGATGAACAAACAGGCAGAAACCTGCTCAAATGTGATGCTTAAATACCAGAAGCTAAAAACTTAAAAAAATACTTCTAAAAAACTCAAAAGAACCAATGAGGGAGCTTACTCCAAGCCTAGACCAATCACTCTTCATCAGACAGGTTCCAATCAGAACACTTCTCTCACAAGGGTGCAGAAGGTCCCCTTCCAATAAAAGATGGCTTGAAAATGCACTTTTAAGTGTTCGCATCAAGTCTGTGTTACGTGCCATTTCTTTACTGTTCTTATATACTTTTTTTTTTAAGTATTTTACATGATTCTGTAGTAAAAGAGAAGCTTATTGTACCAGAGTTTTCCTTTAAGTTGCCAAATGTGAGAAACTGAGACATTTAACCAATGCTTGAGGTTTGTCCCTGAAAACAGAGACTTGTGCTTAATAGGCTTACCAGTTAACAAGTAAATAAATGACTTAAAAATACCAGTCAGGTACTAAGACAACTTTAGTCTGAGAACACATACCATTTCTGATCAACCAAGCTTCTCTCTAGGTCTGATGTTAATTGAGTTATATTTCAGTATATTTCAATGGCGCATTTATTTAACTGTGACACTACATGTCTTCAGTACTAGGGCCACCCATCCCTCACCATTCTTTATTCTGCAACACCACAAACTCCTCAAATTAAATGCCTATATGGTGTATTTTATGATTCTTTTACTGCTGCCTCTAAAGAAAGCATATTCTTATGACTAGAGAAAACTAAACATTAATTTAAAAATGCAGTGTTCCAGATTTTCTTGGGTTATGTGTGTGGTACACTAGGACAAGGAAGGAGGGGGCAAGGTTAATGTTTTTACAGATAACTCACTTCGTTACTTTTAGACTTATCCGAGTGCTTATTTTACACAGAAAGGCGAGAATGACATCTCATTTTCTAAAAAAAAAAAGGTTTAGAAAAAATCTGAGAAAAAGCAAATGGAATCCTAGTCTGCATGGCATCACTGATGACATATCTGATCCAGTACTCAAGTTCTATAGAGTACCTTCCTGTGGATTCCCTACCCTGTCTTCTTGCATGACAAAGATTTCTGCTGAGAGAAGGTGGACAAAAAGACACACAGAAAATGGTCTAGACATAACAAAATAAAGGAGAAATAAATAAAACTGAAATGCCTGTGCATTATTTAACATAAGCACGCACAGCCAGATCTGTTAGTTGTGGGAGTTTGTGCTGAATTATGTATTGAGGTGGTACACAGACAAAAATAATATGACAGACTAAACAGGAGAGGGGAGGAATTTACTGGTACTCAATCAGAAGAGGTACAGCCCTATTTCTGAGGTGGAGAATTTCTGTATTTAAGCAATGTACCAGGAGGCTTGCTTTTAGTTTCTTTCTTTTTTTTTTTTTGTGGGGTGGATATTATGAGGTACTGATAGCAGAGACGAGTTATAACCAAGACAGCAGCGAACAATAAGCCATTTATTTTTGTTTCCTTTCTACATTTACATGTCAGGAACAGATGCAGTTACTGAGGGTGAGAAGGTGAAAACAAATATTGCACAACACCATCTGGCAGGAAAGTTTGCCAAAGAGAATGAAGATAATTTACAATGCTCACATGGTGTGGTATCCTTCATCTGGTCTACAGCTTCGTTTATCTTCCTTCTCTAGAATTAACTGATAATGGATAAACTGCCCACTTCCACACAATCTCTCATTCAGGAAAACTGAAAAAAAAAAAAGAATAATTGTATCTTGAGAAGAGAATTCAACAGTTTTATTTATAGAAAGAGAGCAGCAGTGTTCAAATTAGTGGTGGGAATCTGTGGGAATAAGCTGAAAAAACAAAAAAGTAAGATTCCGGTGCACTTTTTCTTGACATAGGTACAGTAGCATGTGTGTACGCTGAAAGCATAGAAATAGAATAAGTGAAGCAGGTAAAACAGCTAAATATATCTCCTTCTGGAATGTCAAAATTCTTAAAACATATTCAGACTGCTGACAGCTTTCTTCCCAGAGCACTGTTCCATGTGTGAAGGTTGTCCCCTCACACACACTGTGTGTGTGTGTGTGTGTGTGTGTGTGTGTGTGTGTGTGTGTGTGTGTTTTTTGCTTGAGCACATGAAAAATATTGTGATGGTAGTAGCCTGCTGGTCTCCACCATACCTACCTATCTACATGTGTGTGTGGCGCTGCTTTCCCTAACACTTCTGATGTGAAATTGACAGCAGAATAAAATTACCCACACCACATTGTAGCACTAGTGATTTTTTCAGTATGTGAAGTACCACACCAAGTTACCTGTTCCTCTCAGAGACAAAATGTCTGACACTGTGTTCCATTTTCTTTGTGTAACATGCATAAAACTGCTACATATTTTAAAAAAATATGACGGGAGGATACAGAAATATGAATTTCAGCTACTACCTGGACAACAAATTACTCTAAACTACAGCAGCAAGGATGAACTTATTACATTTAGTAAAATGTGGCACTGTTTCAATTAAATGTGACCTAAAAGTTTGCAAGTAAACTGGAAAAGCATGAATAAAGAATATTTGGAGAAAGTTTCATACAGATATAAATTACTCAACCTCATAAAATGAAGTTAGCTAAAGTTTAACAAAAGTGATATTAGTGTGTGTGGGGGGTTCTAGTCAAAGGCTCAGATGGCTGTGTATGTTCTTTGATGTGCAATGCAATCAGAATGTGGTTTCTGTGCCTCCAGTAGATGTACATTCATGGTTCAACAATAACAGTGAAATGCACCTCCAGTATGATTGCCATTTGTATTTGCATGGGCTGGTGGCACTTTACGTGGTTGATGAGGATCCTTTGGCACTTAATAAAAAGAAGAGGGATATGGGACTTCGGATTGTGGTACCAAACAGCTAAGAAGCAGTTTTCAGCCCTACTGCCATTATTGCCTAGAAAAACAATTAGAGAAATAAAATCGCCACACAATACTGAGAAATAGACTCCATATCTCGAGATGGTAGACTTCTGACAAAAAGGAAAGGAACATCCAGTTGGAAAGCAATTAAAGGGGAGATGAAATAAGTGCAAGAGCTTAGAAGACTTTTGCAGAGTAGAGTCCAGGAAAATCAACATGTGGAGTGCCCCAGCCAATAACTTCAAACATGTCAGAAATACAGGAGAACTTGGATTTAGTATACCCAGAAATTAAGAAAATGAACAACTCTTATCCAGCTAAGAGTTTAGAGCAGGTGAAAAACATCCCATTAGAACAAAAGGATGATTAAGAAGGCCAAAAAAGAATATGACTTCACCATGTGGTTGGACGGACTGGAGGAGATTCTAAAAGAAATGTAACAACAACTGATGGGAGATAGAGGATCATGAATGATTAGACAACCTATGATTTATGAATATTCCTGAGGAGATGGAGGAAAAAGACTGTAAACATATGTATGGTGTTGCAACTGAGGGAATAGCTGGCATATCCCCTGACAAGGTACTACTGAATAGAGTGCATAGGGTTTATATGGCAGAAGGACTGACGGCAAAAATTCCATCGCCCATCATTGTCAAAGTGAAGGAACAGCTGTTACTGGAACTGTAGCAAAAAGGCAAAGTACTAACGGTTGAGGGGAAGAGAATATTTGTTGACCAAGGCTACTTATTAGGTATGAGGCAAAAGAGGAATAAATTCCTCCCAATCATCAGTTCTTGCAGAAATAGGAAACTATGATTTGAGTGGATTTACTCAACGATACTTAAAATATTTATGAAAAATATACAAAAACAAGAAAGGAAGGAGTGTCATGAAGGGAGGTGTCAATTACTAACAAAAATGGAGGGAATTAAAAACTCCAGTTAGATGGATCAATATTAAGTTAAACTGAACAAAAATATCTGGAAGGACTGCAGCAAGCTTGAGAGACACAAGTGAATGACAAAATTGACAAACGTAGCTTTAAAATTATTACATGATGTGAATTCTCCAAAAAGCAGGAAGCTCAAGGCAGCACGACTAATGTAGCAAAAAGCAGAGGTCTGTTTTAAAACTAAGGGACCCTAAGATGGGAATGATAGTGAGGATGCCAGCTAGCATACAAAACCAGTTTACAGATTATTTTCACAAAGTATAGAAAAGACACGAGAGTGATACAGACTGGTTATATCAAGTGGAGGAATTCCTACAGAGCCTTGAGTTGTAAATTTAACTAGGAAAGAAGTTAAGCGACAAATAAAAACCCATTAGGTAAACGATTGGGCTGGGACAGTCTCCTAACTGAAGTTTCAAATGAGCTTCAAGAAGATTTAATCCCATTTGGCACAAATTGTTAACTTTATTGTAGAACAAAAATAGAGTGCCATGCTCTTGATACAAAACAGTCATATAAGCAATCTTAAAAGAAGGGAAGGACCCTAGTAAAATACAGTTGTGCAAGCTGTACTTGCGTGTAACAGTAGATGTTCAAATTCCTCACCGTCTCTTTGGCACAAGTAAACCTACTACTACTATACTCCCTAACAAAGAAACCACAATAACCCCACACTCTCCTGGAAATCTGTTAACAAGCTACTCAAACCAAATTTGACCGACACACCAGCACCCAAAACTAACACTACAGATTCACTGGCCAGCAATTTAATTCTCACTTTAGCTAATCTGTCCTTAATCTACTTAAAAGTAACCATAATAATTCCCCACCTATTCCTGTAAAGCAAAATGCAGCATTTTGCTTTCAATGCATTCCTATTTCTGCCATTAAAAAGCATCTTTTTAAACTAAAAACCCTCTTCCTTTAGCTGCAAATAACCTTCCCTCAGAATATTTTACCTTTCCTGATAAATCATTACAATATCCAATAGCTATGCTTATCAGCTGTTCCATAGCTAAAAGTCAAATCCCTACTCTGTGGAAAACTTCATACATTATTCCCTACACAAAAGGGGCACAACTGCAGAATTCTCTACCTATTGCCCCATAGAAATACTCTTCACCACTAGCTAAGATACTTGGGTTAATGTATTTATTCATAGCTTATGAACTATCTTACTAATGTATACATACATACAAATATTTCAAACAAAGACATTAATTCCCTTTTAACCTGCCAATATACCAAAACACTTGTTCCCATAACAAGTGTCCAGACTATACTTAAAAATATCTAAACCAGTACTTGCTTTAATGTAATTTGGTAGCCTGCTCCATGCATCAACTACTCTTTCAGAGAACCAGTTTAGTACACTTCTCAGTCCTACAGAATCTTCTGCATAGGTTTACTGATGATTCTCTACTACTTTTTGATAACCCCAAACATGCCCAAAGGTAGGTGTCACTCAATGCCCTATATACCTGAATAATATCTCCTCTTAGATATGTATGATACACTGTACAAGTTCAGATATTTTAGTCTTTCATAACTTCAATTTTCACAACCATAGATGCCCTTGGTATATTTCTGCTGTACTCTTTCCAGTTTACTCATGCTTGTTTTCTTATACGTTTTGCATATTGTTGGTCCATACTCAAGTTTAGGTCTAATGCAACTAACAAACAAGGACTTCAATACTTCTGATTTCCTAGACGTTATACATTTTTTATACAACCTATAGTTCTACAACTATAATTAACCAATTGGTTGATATGATTAGAAAAACTCAAAACTGGATCTACAAATATACCCACATCCTTAAATTAATCTACAGTTGATCACTGTATGCTGTATTAAATATTGACCTTTCAATTCATGTCTTCCAAATCTCATACATTTAGTTTTTGATGTATTTATAAGCACATTATTTACCTGTGCCCCAATGGTCAATTTAGTCAAGCTCTTTTGCAAACATGCCTTATCTGTAACGCATGTAATCAATTTACCCAATTTCAGGTCATCTGCATATGGGCTGTAGAACACCTCAGATGAAAAAGGTCTGAAAGATACACATTAAACAAGTAAAGGCCTAGGACAGAGCCTTGTGGGACACCCTGACTGTAACCAAGAATTTCACCTGTCCAATTCGTGTATGATACTTGCCATGTCCTATTTGTAAGCCATGCAGCTATCTATCTTATTAAAAGTGCATCCATACCTAGTTGCTCTAATTTATCGATCAATGTTTTACGTATGACCCTGTCAAATGATGAAGTTAAATCTATACAAATTACATCACAGCAAAATTTTCCATTCATAGCTTTATTATATTGTTACAGAACATCATGTTACAGGTGGTAATAGATCTATTTTCAACATAACATACTGATATATGGTTTCAAGTCCCAAACTATCCAATTCTGACAATAACTTATCCAATATTACCTTCTCCTTTATTTTCTAGGACACAAAAGTAGACTTAAGGGTCTATATGTCTCTGGGTTTGTCCTACTTCCCTTTCTGTTAAAGACAGGTTTAATAAGCGCATGTCTCCAAACGTAAGGAATCTCTCCATATTTATATGGCCTCGTAAATAATAGATATAATGGTACTGTAAGTTCTTGCTGGAGTGTTCTAGGTCATTAGTATTAATTCCATCTCCTCCCTGTGCTTTGTTTGTTTCCATTTTGCACAGTTCCTTTTCAGTATAATCTAATTTGATTCCAGTATCTGACGTTACCTGATGTCACTAGGATGACTTATTACCCCCTTTGTGGAGCAAAACTGTTTTGCAGAATAAATTTTACAATTTACACACAGTTTATTATCATAGGTTCATAGGTGTTTACTAGGCCAATGACCACAAGGGTGTTTTTAAGCTTAGCCATGGATCCCAAATCTTTGACAAGTTCTGATATCCTTGATAAAAGTAAGCAGGGGCCTGGGAGATGAACAATTTACAGGTTGCCAGTGTCCATTAGAGACACAGGTGCCAAACCAGGAATGAACTTCCGGTCCCCCATCCAATTGCCCAAGTTGCATGTGAATTGGGTTAGGGAGGAACTCTGCTTCACATGGATGGGGAGCCTGGTCCACAGACGGGGTAATCTCTGAAATACATACCTGTCTCTGCAGCAGGTCCTATTTATATCACAGGCAAGGTTTAAGCCTTTAGATTGGGTAATTCTGGTGCAGTTTGTTTTGTGGATATGCAAGAGGTCCATCAGAGTGGGGTATGACAATGTTCTGTATGCCAGGCATAGATCTCCCCTCAAGAGTCTATAGGAGAAAGAATACAGTGATAGTGCCTTGAAGTAGTCTGCATATGATATTTTACTTGTCTGTGTCAACCCCTCCTGGGGAACATTTGTGTCAGTGTAGGATTCAATGACAGCTCCTTATTTGCAATCAACTGTAAATTTAGTCAGCCAGAAACCACCGACATTAGCCTTGACTTCTGAGGAGTAAATGCAAAAAAGGAGCGGTTCAAGGACTGATCCCCGAGGGATTCCACTTGTGACTGGCCTCTTTGTAGAAGTGGACTCCCCAATTTTAACTTCCTGGGTCTTGTCTGTGAGCAAGTTGGCTATTCACCGGGTGACATACGAGTTTGTACCTAATCTCTTGAGTTTATCAACAATGCCCAAATACGGTATTGTGTCAAATGCCTTTGCCAGGTCAAGGTAGGCAGTGTGAACCATTATGCCCTCATCCACTGCTTTGGTTTCCTTCTTAAAGAAGTCCACCAGGTTGAGTAGGCATGATCTGCCCTAGACGATGTGACAACACGGGTTACTGCCAGCATAGCTTGCTGGAATTTTGTAAATAATTATAAGTCATTTGCAAATATCAAACTGATTTATACAGGATGCTTGTGTTACAAATGTATTAGAACTGTATATCAAACTGATTTGTACAGATGTTTATGTTGAAAAGGTATTTGTAAAGTGCTTGTGTTTGAAATGTATCCACAGTGTGCCCTAATGGAGAGACCAGAAATGTACATGCACTATTGTAACCATTTAAATGTATATGTTTTAATCGAGGAAACTGGAAGGTTAACCTCAGTCCATCAAACATTAAAATGTATCTGAAATTAAAATCACTTAATGGGCTAGGCCATAAAAATGCTATCTCACCAGTTTCAATACAGCCAGAGACACAAAGTCTGTACTAGGATGCTTACAGTATTGTCTTTGGGGTTTTGATTTGCTATGCCGTAAGTACTTACTACTCTGGAAGGGTGGAGGTATGAAATTGCTTCATGACTTCCAGCACCTGCCACAGATCTGAGCAAAAGCCCTTGTGTGTGTGTATTTTACAGGTAGGTGCTAAATCCTGCCGGCTTCCTGCAATGGGGGTTTGCATGGGAACTAGAAGTCAGATGACCAGAAGCGATTATCATTCTGCAAGCTATTCCAGAAGTAACCGCAGTGGTGGTGCTGCGGTAGCGTTGTCGCCTCACAATAAGACGCTGTCCGGTTCGATTCTCAGCTAGAGCATCTTCTGCGTGGAGACATGCATGAATGGGTGTACCTTCGTTGAAGGTTGTGCATCAGGGCTGGTAACTCGGCACGTAAAAATCAACTACCAATCATTAGCGGACCTGAGTTCCACTGTGGTGACCCCTAACCGGGAAAATCCGAAAGACACAACAATAACAACAAGCTATCCCAGAAGTAATATTTTAGATATTATTTTTGAGAAGTCTGTTAGTGAGACAGAGCATTCTGTGTTTTGTCTTAGGCATAACAACAAAAAGGACCATTCACCACATCAACTGCCTTGCTCTATTAAGCAAGTAGGGAATACTATAATTCTATATAGTGAAGCTTAGTTTCAATATTATTTTTCCTTATTTGTCTAAGCCTGTTCTTCAGTATTATTTTAAATATTTCCTGTGATTTGATCTCTGATGTCATTGTGAATATATACTATATTTCTTGTTCTTTTATTTATTACATATATTTAAACCTTTCATAGTGGCTGATTTTGTACAGATATTTAGGTTTTGAGAGTATTTGCATATTTATTTGGTGACACTGTGTGGGCTACTCCTAATAGCATTGCTCTTGGTCAAACTACCATTTGTACTGATATTAATATCATCAGTATATTGAGTACCCTTGTAAGGGTCTTAAGGTAGCTGCTAGGAGTGTCTGTTGGAGGTGGCAACTAACTACCTTATAATCTGGGCAGAAGGGAGCATAGCTAGTAAACCTGTGCCAGCCTTTCCCAGGTGTGTGTGTGTGTGTGTGTGTGTGTGTGTGTGTGTGTGTGTGTGTGTGTGTGAATCAAATCTCCAAGAGTGTGTGTGTCAGCTACTTGGGCAGGGACACGGAGCACTGGATGGACAGAGAGAATACTGGAGGTCTTGGCTTGGACACAGCTAAGATTTTAACTCTACTGTGCTTGATCCAAAGAGCTGCATCTGGAGATACTGTTTGTGTACCTGTTATCCTCTCAGTGAAGGTTCCCCACAGGTGCCAGTGGTGAGGATTGAGGCTCCTTGATTACTGGCTCAGAGGTGATGGTAAGGCATCACAGACAAAAGCAAACTAGGTTGGGTCCAATGTCTGGAAGTTTACTATATCACTACTGATCATCTCCATGATAATTATTTCCATGGCTTTACATACAAGACTAGTGAGACTTATGGGACTGTAGTTTCCAGGGTCTGTAGATGGCACACTTTTTACAGAGGGATAACTGTTGCCGTTCTCCTTTCATGAGGCACGAAGCCTGTTTGGAGGCTACAGTTAAATAGTAATTCCATAGGCCACGATAGGTCATATTCCATTCTATTTAGAAGGCATCCTGGGATACTGTCTGGGCTCACTGATGCAGTGTTCTTGGTCTTAAGACAGCATTAAGGACCTGCTCCCTAGTGATAGTATGGGGAGTTGTATTTGATGGTATTTCCTGATCGAAGGTAGAGAGAGGGTTAAAGTTGGAGCTGAATTTATCAGCCAGGAGGTCTGCTATATCTTCTGGCTCAGAAGCTCCATTTACAATGAGCTCTGCACACAGTTTTGTATTGCTTTTCAGGTTGTGGGCATAGCTAAATAATGCTTTGTGGTTGTCCTTGGCCTGGGAGGACAAACTTACCTCAAATTTGGCTTTGGTAGACTATATTTGTACTCTGAGATGTTTGTTTAGATTGAGGAGAGTACTTTTATCCTGCTGGGTGCTGCAACTCCTAATTGTTGCCATTATTGTCTTCCTTCTATTATACAGCCTATTGACTCTGTGATTCCATCAAGGTGGTTGTTTTTTTTTAATTATTTCTGTACTTCCTCCTGGTGGGTACAGCTGCCTCTATGCAACTATTAACATGCTTGTACATGGTTTCTGTGAACAGTTCTACATAGGTAGCAGTGTTCTCATGGTTTATGGGGGCTTGAAATTTTGCCAGGTTAAGACAATAGCAGGAGGTTAGCCTTAAGAGTAGTTCCTGAATATTCCAGTTTTAGCTAGGGGTCCAGGTTTTATTTTTACTTCAAAGGAGACCATTTTGTGGTCTGACCTTACCAGGGAAGACATTAAAGGTGGGGGTGTGCAGCACTCTCCCATATTAGTGAAGACCACATCCAGTATGGTTGCACCCCTGGTTGGTGTATTGACTATCTGGACCATGGAGGTTGTGTTTACAAAATCCTTACTAATTTAAAGTGCCATCATTATGGCTCTCTCTCTTGCATTTCAAATAGACAAAAAGCTGGAATTCGAACATGTTACCATTGCAGTTCATGCTTTAGATTGAGTACATTTGTTATTAATTTGAACAGTAGCTACTGTAATCAAACTATTCTTAACATCATTCTGTTTAACACATTGGGAACAAATGTCTTCTACCAAATGAAGAAGCTGAAATTCAGCATATAATGTATGTGAAACATCCTGCAAAATTGAACCAGTTATTTTTTCCAATCTTCTAAAATACAGAGACGTAAGGTTCAATTGTTGTTCTCCAATCAACTTACTAGACCATTTCACAATCTGACTCAAAGAATTCTTATTTTACATCTACAAATATCCATACCATGCTACCAAAGAAAATGTCAGAATTGATTCAATGAGAGCATGCTAAAATAAGATATTTTTTTATCTATATGTAACTCGGACAATTTTCGCAAACAAAATAATCTTTCATGTCCTTTTCTACATACAGCTTCACAGTTTTCCTCAAAGTTCAACTTTGAGTCTATAATTGTCACAAGATATTTATAAGCTTTTACATATTCAACCAGCTGACCCTTTATAACTGTTACATCATGTGAATGTGCATGTTTCCTAAAATCAATTATATCTTTAGTTTTAGATATGTAACTGAAAAGAAGATTAATCACACCATTTAACAAATGTCGCCACAAGTATTTTTATAACCTCGACAGATTACACAAAATATACCCAGGCACAAATCACAGTTGCTGGAAGTGTGAATCTAACAATAAAAGAGATTAAGGATATGTATATATTGGGAGTGTGACGGTGTATTTTGGAAGTGTGAGCTTTATACAGAACCTACAATGTCTATTAGGTAAGACTACTATGATTCTATTAGGTAAGACTACTATGATGGGTTGTCAGACTAAAGAAATCAACTTTTTGTTAAGTTGAATAGATGATGTCCAGTAATGAGAAATGTGAAAGATGGCATCCCTGGTACTCACAGCGGCAATAAAAAAAACTATCATAAAAAAGTTAGAAGTTGACTACGTAGCCTTGATAAATCTAGTGGAAGAAATTAGGGTGGTAAAAGGCCAAATTATGAAACACAGGCCATGCAAGCTTCCTAAGAAAAAATGGAAGTGCTGGGATGAGATGAAAGAGCACTTAACTGATGAGCTAGACTGCCTGAAACGAGAAAATTGGAAGACAAAGTCAGGAATAACAGCAAGACTATTCCAGATACGTGATTTTTTCAGAACATTTTTTATGATTAACTGGATATAAGCAATATGAAATGTCATACTGTATCATCTAGTGTTATACTGCACCTGATATGCGAGAGTTAAGATAATAAGGAAAGACAGTAATATTTCCTAAACAAGGCAGCTGACGGATAATCTAAGTGTACCACACATGTGGACTGCACAAGGTATTGTAAAATTATGTTCAAATAAAGTTGGCTTTTGTGACAAAAACAACAAATGAAAAGTTTATTATAACATTATATTTATTGTGGATAATGATTCTGTGACACTTACTCAAAAGACAGACAGACTTTTTATTACAATATAATTTTCCCCAAAAGAGGGAGGGCTTTTATTATAACATTACAACTTATGTGGCAAATTAAGATACCATGATGCTTGTCAAAAACAAAAGGGGATTTTACTGTAACATGAAATAGTCAAAAATATGAACAGACACAAATGATACAGAAAACAGCTGTTTAAAAAAAAGAACACATTTCAGCCAACTAAATCAAAAAAGCAAGTCAAAAATATTGCAAGTAATTTCACCCCATTTTCTGTCTCTTCCTTTTTATAACATCATCAAAATATCTACTTTATAAAACCATTGTTGTTGCTTTTCTTTAGGCTTTTCCCGGTTAGGGGTCGCCACAATGGAACTCCGGTCTGCTAATGATTGGCAGTCGATTTTTATGGTGCCGAGGTGCCAGCCCGACGACCAACCCTCAACGAAGGCATGCCCATTCACGCATGTCTTTCGAACACCACTCGACCACGGGGAGGACATGCAGACTCCACACAGAAGGCGCTCCAGCCGAGAATCGAACGGGAGAACCTCTTGCTGTGAGGTGACAATGCTACCGTTGCACCCCCGCAGCTTCTACTTTACTACTTCAAAATAAATGTATTCAGGTGTACTTTTTTATTAAATTATACCGTTCATCACAGATACATGATATGCAAGGTCTTGACCTCCATCTTGGTGTATAAGTGGAACAATTCCCAGAAAATAGGTTATTAGTTGTAACTAACAGTGTATCCCTACCCCTAAAACCTTGCCATTAATATGCAGACATCTGTAATGCTTACACTGAAAATATGTATCATAGTGGGATGCAAGTGTTATACAAGCATGTGTTCAGTTGTTTCCATATTATCTGAGTAACTCTTTCAGAAGTAAATTAACAAGATAGACCCTACAGAAAAATCCTCCCTTGCTACACATTTCAAGTTTGACAACAGCCTTAACCTCTCACTGTTTGTTGACCTCACTCATCTACAAAAATAATTCCTACATAACAAAAATGATGTGTCTGACTGGTATCAAGGGAGAGAGAGAGAGTGTGTGTGTGTGTGTGTGTGTGTGTGTGTGTGTGTGTGTGTGTGTGTGTGTGTGTGTGAACTGCTAGTTCCTTAACAGAACATCTCGCCCTCAGTTTTAATTACTTTAGTGCCACCAATGACTCGACCATTCTATGAATAGAAAGTTCTTAAGAAAGAGAAGTGCATGTGCCACAGTAGGCAGAGCCAGAAGCTTATACCATTAAAAAGAAAAATGCTGAGAAAGTGTTTAGTTGAGCAAATCAGATTTAACCCACCATGTTCATAACAGTTATAAATATTACGTTCCAATGGACTGAGCCTTTTCCCAAAAATCTACTGAGAAAATTCCCAGAGGCTAGTTTTTAAGGCATGAGGCAGCAGAAAAGCATGTACAGCATAATTTCCTCATATCGAAACCAACGTTTTTAACAGACAAACTCTTCTTCCTCATTTTATCAAGACATAGCATCCACCATACCTCTCAGCTGTTTAGAATTTTGCAGAATGTCCTTGATTTTGCCCGGTCTCCCATAAAATTTATGACTTTCTGGTAAATCACAGAGGATTTTAGTTAGTAAATAATACCATACATTAGAGTTTCAAATTTCTTATTGTTCAGAAAATGTACTTTAATGCAAAAACCTGCTGTCCTATTAACTTTCCAAGTGAATTAAAGTAATATTTAAAAACTGACCCTGATTTTGGGTCTCAGTCCCCCTAATTATTTTTGGTTTTGTACAGATTTTTGGGGCAAAAAAGTGAGAGGTATACTATCTACTTTTTCATTCCATTTACCCGTGTGAATAATCATAAACCCAATGTTTTAATTTCCGCAAGGTGAAACTGAACAACCTGTAAGATATGTATGAATAACTTTAGCAGACTATTTCTAGAATTTAACAGAGTTTGCACACAGACTAAGACTATTCAAATATCTAGGCAATTTATTATGTGTACCGTACCTGTCTGGATGTCGTTTTACTCACAATCAAAAGAAAAAAATCTATATAAACATAAACATTGGGGTGAATCCAGGCCATTTCACACTATGACGTTCAAGAGGAAATGAAGAAAGCACATCTCTGTGGGATCCCTTCTGCCAAAAAACATTATTGTTATACACTCAGTTACCAGAAAGGCTGAAGAAAACCCAACAAATTAACTGCCGATGGAAGCCATAGATAATCAGAATACATAAAATGTCACAAAACACATCGCCAAATGCCTTCTGTATATCCCTTGACATAACCCATCTTTTTATATTATTCAGTTTTACATTAAATAGCAGACTGAACTCTTCTACCCTACTCTGTAGGGCTCTTCCATTCAACACTGTCATTTGGGAATCACTAGGCAGGTAACATAAGATAACATGCACAGACTTTGCTAAAACATTTGACAATTCTCCACCAATTTTTTTTTCACCATTTCCAAAGGAATTGTGGTAGTAAGTGGCTACTGGCAAAAAGAAGGATTACACTGGCATATATTTATATTACACCAAAAACTATTATGGAGCTTAAGAAAATGTTGAGAGAAATAATCAGCTTTCAGCATGGAATATTTCTTACAGGTGGCGGCTGGAACTTGATTCACAGCAGTGAGGATTTATCTGGGGGACCTAGAAGGGGAAATACAATAAAAGAGGGCAGATTTTTGAAAAAAAATTTATGAAAATATTTGGTATGTAAGATGTGCATTCAGTAGTAGGAGTTCAGAGTAAATTTACATATTTCCCAAGGTACACTACCTGATCTAAACTAGATAGAAATTACATTTCATAGGAACATGTGCATTTAATTAAAAGCTTCAATATATCCATTAGCTATTTCAGTTCATGTACCAATAAAAATTAAGACAAAAAATGCAAGGTAATGAAGTAAGAGAGAGACACTGAAGCTTTCCTACTTACCTGTGAAAAGAGAGGAATTTAAGGAATGGCTAGTGGTAATTATTCAAGAGTTTTTAGGGAAGGTAGAAATTTCTTCAAAAGTTATAGCTAGTGACTAGGATAAAATGAAAACAGAATTGTATAAAGGGTAAACTTACAAGAAAAAGAGACAGTTAAGAATTAAAAAGATTTTGAGGAGCTGACAAATGATAAAATACTGCAGAATAGGGGAATCTCACAGAACAAGAACAGGCACAACTGTGGAGCGCTAAATAGAAAATATGGGAATATCTGGATAATACATGAGTTTAGAAAAATTGCTGTTAACTACAGAGCACAAATTTTTTTAGCACAATAACTTGGGCAACAGAAAGTAGAAATGGTTGTCACCAAATGTAGGGAGCGTATAATAAGAATAACCAGAGATCATATACAGGTATTACAGATATTTCAGAAATTTTATGAAAATTTGTATAAAGCTGAAAAATATGGTATTCAAAAAGTAGGACAAATGGAAATATTTATGGAAGGCTTAAGTGTGTCAAGATTACAGATAGATAAGGCTCGATAATTAACAGTTAAGATAGGAGAAAATGAGATAAAATGGTGATGTGTAATCAATCTGCAAGAAAGTGTCCTGGAACAGATGGTACTTAAATTGAAGCTTGGAAATTCAGAGGGAAGAAAGTAATAAAGATCTGGGAAATTCTGTTTATGAGTATTTTAAAAGGATGGGAATCACCAACATCTTGGAAGAAAGTTACTGTCTAAGTATTACAGGCACAGCAAATACCCATCAGACCCAGCTTCATACATACACATTTCCATTTTAAACCATGATTACAAAGTGTTTATATCTATGCTAGTTAAAAGAATGGCAAATATGTTGACAAAACTGATAGATATACATCAGTGTGGTTTTGTGAAGGGAAGGCAAACACTTAAGCAGAACGTAAGAAACTACTGCTGTTGTTGGTGGGACTTGATGCAGAGAAAGCATTTGGAAGAGTAAGCTGGGATTTTATGAGTAGGGCAATGGAAGCATTTGCATTTCCCGATACAATAATAAAGTTAATTAAAGTGGGAGGGTTCCTCTCTAAGTTGTGTCTGAACAGAGGAACCAGGCAAGGGTGTCCTCTTTCTCCTTTATTTATTTACATTTAGAGCCACTGGCAAAGGAAATAATGAGCTCAGAATTCAAGGATATAATTGGCATGGTTATCAAGAAAAGTTGGCTTTATTTGCAGATTATATTATTTTGTACCTGATAAATCCAGAAAAGGTCAATTCAGTGTTGTGGGACATTTTGAGACAGTTTCAAGTCTTTTTGAGATATCAAATTGATGAAGATAAAACAAAGGCTGTAGCTTTAAACTTTGTACCCACACATGAATTGGCTTGGCAAAACCCATATTTATGGGGACACAATGAGATAAAGCATTTAGGAGGATGGATTAGAAAGGCTTCTTTTATGGCAGCTAAGTATGTGTGGGAAGAATCCAAACAAAAGATAATATAAAAAATGAGACACTAGAAGCTCTTTTTTATGGATATGGATAATAAGATAAAAACAGTAAATGTTTTAGTCCCTTTAGTTTTATATACAGATCAGACATATTTTATCAAACAGTGAAGAAGTTGTGAACAATAAGAAGGAATTTATATGGGAGGGGAACTGAGCAAGGAATACGTGGGATAACTGATTCTTCCAAGGGAACAAGATGGTTTAGGATTACTTGATTTGAATGGATATTTTAGAGCTACACAATTAAGGCTCATATACATAACACAAGCAGAAAGTTATAATTCAAAGTGGGAAGGGATAATGATGAAGCAAGGTGAAATTCAAGAAATAAGTTATGAGTGGGAATTTGGATGCAGATTATTAAGGAAAATAACAGCCACACAGAACATTATATTCATAAAGTAGTACAAAGTCTTATAAGAACTAAACCAACACAGGAATGGACAAAACAGACTTTGCTGATATGGATGACTGTAATAGAGGTACAGAGAATAGGCAAGAGCAGCTGGAATTTTCTGGAGAAAACTGTCAAAGGAGCCAGGATATTGGGAGCAAATAATTAAAGAGGGAAAGATAATAGAATAGGATAAGGCCAACAAGACATTAAAACTGCAGGCTGTAGACTCCCCACCCAATCAGGGAGTATATGCAGAGAAAAAGGGACAGGGGGATCCTAAGTGAAGGACCTGCTCTGGTACAGTTTTTAGTAGAGTCTAGAGAGGAAGCTGCTGTTTAAAAATGGATAATTAGTATAGCATGTAAAATATTGCAAGAAAACTGTAAGAATCAATCAAAGGTGATTAGAAAAGGCTGGGAAGAGAGACTGGATAAGCTATTTACATGAGAACAATAGGATGACATAGGTATGGCTCCCAAATATACAACAAAGCCTAGAAGGTTTAGGATTTTTGCTTGGAATTGTCTGCACTGATATTTTTATACCCTAAGCAGACGTCAAAGAACATTTCCTTAGGTAGAAAGAGTGCAATGAGTTGGCAGATTCTAAAAATTTCCTACAGAGTACTCTGACAGAAGTATTGGGTGAGGAAATGGGTGTAACTAAGAAAATGACCCTTTTCAGCTGGAATACAGGATCTAAATTGCCTACACATAGTAAGGCCTTGTTAAGTTTAATTCTGCTGGCCTCCAGAAAGCAATTACTAGAAAATGGAAATCAAAGTGTAAACCAACTGTATTTCATGTAATAAATTTTGCAACAGGGATAAAAGAACTGGGAGTGGTATCTTGAAAATGGAAGGAGCAAATTACATAGAAATAAATGGAAACTGTGGAAACAATACATGCAGAATAATGCTCAGGAGAAATAGTGAGGTTTAAGGGAAGGCAGGAATTGAGCAATATATGTAATGCTGGACTGGCGATAGCTGTAAAAAAATAACATATGTGATGTATAATGTATGTAGCTGGAAACATGTTAATATGGTTTGCTTTGCTTTATATAAATGTATGTTTGGCTATGTATTGAGTGATAATTTAATAATGGTGTTAAAGCAATTGAGTGACCACAGGCTTTATTTCATGGAGAAGTGCTGATAAATGTGAGTGGTACTGTTGGGAGATTAAGGAGTAGGTGTGAAATATATATGTATGTGTGTATACATACACACACACACACACACACACACATACATATATATATATATATATATATATATATATATATATATATATATATATATATACACACACACACACACACACACACACATTATTTACATATACATATATTAGACAGATACATTTTTTAACCAGAATGGGTACATCAGCAATGCCATGAGTTAGTTAGGAATTGTCTTAGTGGCAGTTTAAAAATCTGGTTGTTGTCAATTGACATGCGTAGTAAGGGGTCAGTTCCATGTCTCAGCTACAGAATTAGAGTACAAAGTATCTCTGGCAAATTTTTAAGCTTTGCTGATACAAGCTTTTTATCAATGGATGAAAGAGCTCTGTTGGAGTGATAGTTAAGAAAGATAGTGCTGAGAGCTCGGCAAGCTTAAGGTTTATATTTAATGTTATATGTTACAAGTAGTTGGGTAAATGTCAGGAGGTGGGGTAGTTCAAGCCAATTTAATAATTTTGTGCAGAACAGTGACTAGTGAATAGGTTCTGTTAGCTGTAAATTTTGCTATTTTATTACAGCTTTGTTCAAGGTTTTTCATTATTGAAGCCTGTAGATCTGTGAGGAATGTAATTGATAGGTGGTAACTACAGATGTTTTTGTGGAAACAGTGAGGAATTTCTTTTATCTATATAGCATTCCGAGTTTTTGGTGTTTTGTAAAGCTGTTATAAATGTGTAGATCAAATTTTATGTTGTCAGCTCTGGTCACACATAATAGCTTGGCATTTAAGACTATTTCTATTTCAGTTTTGTTTAGGGAAATAATTTTGAATTTGGTTCCATCTTAGAAATGTGATTTGGGGAAGAATAGGAGTCTTCTTTTAAGATTAACTGAAAGTTAGGCATTACTGGGTCCTTTTTCTGTTGAACTGAGCATCTTATGTGATTTGTTGGACGTGGATTAGATTATCTGAAGAGCATGTAAGGGTTGATTTGTCTACATATTCTATTAATGTGGCCTATTGGGAAGAAGTATGGAAATACTGAATGAGAATGTACCAAGAACAGGAACTTGGGGATCTCCTGTGGTGATCTGGAGGCATAGACAGAATCAGTAATGCCATTTTATGAACTGGTATCTGTTGGGCAAATAGCTGTTCAAAGCATTGGAGAATAGCTTTGATAGGCCAATTCAGGAGTTTGTCATGTCAGACTGTATCGAAGGATTTGCATGAATCTAGGAATATGACAAAGACAAGTTTGTCATTGCTCCTGCCTTGGTAGAGGCTTTCCAAGAATGCCAATAGATCTGTAGCTATGCAATTGACTAGACGGAAACCATGTTGTGTAGGGGTTAAGAGTTCTTCCTTTACAAGGTATTGAAGAAATTGTTTCTGGATACACATTTCCAAGATTGAGAGTGGAGACAGCACAGCAATACATCTAAAATTGGAGAATTCAGTGAACTGGCTGCCTTCATGAAGTGGAATCATGTGAGACTTTTTTCCTACAGAGACAGAAAAAGTAAGATTCTTGGACTGACATATTTACGAGAATAGATACTTGATAGGCTATGGCATCTACTGCCATTTTAAGATATTTTGCTGGGAGGTTGTCAGAAGAGTCAGATTTAAGTTATAGAAGAACCTGTTTAACGGGGGAAGTATGGACAAGTTGTAGAATGAAGCCTGAGGAGTTGAAAGGAAGTGGTTGGTATAAGTCAAGGGGTGTAGGTTAACATCTTTACTGAGGGCTGTACTGCTTTCAATGAAGTGCGAGTTGAATTGGGTAGCTACTTTATGTAGAGGGCTGTTAGAAGGATTAAGACTTTTTTATGCCTGGATGTAGTATTTCATTGACAGAGAACCATATTTTTTTGGGATTGTGTCTATTTTTGATTTGAAAGTCATTACAGCATTGTTTCTTGTCTAAATTAACATTTTTAAGAATACAGAGTTCCTTAAGTTGCTGCAGGGTCTGAGGAGTTCTTAATTTCTGTTATTCCTTTCAGGCTTTGTTCTTTTTATGCGCGAGGATTTTACTAGTACTGTTGCTTGATAGCCAAGGAGCATGGTTCGATTTTATTCTCTTTCTTCTTAGGGGTACACAGCTGTTAAGTATATCTAGGAATAGGTTTTTAAATTTTTGAACCGCATTGTCTAAAGGCAGAGTTGTTAGGCTAAACTAGTTGAAGGATTTTAGCATGGCTATGAAAGTATCAGAACTAAATTTACAGAGGTTGTGTGCCATTTTATTGAATTGTTGTTTGGCTTGGCAAGAAATCTTATATATATATATTGGGAGGTTGTTGTTGAGAGAATGCCAGTGTGTTTCAGAAAAGATGTATTTAATGGAGTCCGATACCAATATCCAATCTAATATTGTACCTTTATCTTTAGTTTTTTTGAAACATGGGGGTAGAGATAAGTTGAGTAAAATAAAAGAATTTAAGCTTGATACAGAGTAGTTGGAGAGGGAGCTTCAGCCAGTCTATATTCCCATACCCTAGTACTACTCTCTCACATAAGATGGTGTTGGAAAACAATAATAGAATGTCTTCAAGTGTGGCTAGATTGTTTGTCTCTTGATGTGATGTAAAGAGCAATGATGCAGTTCTTATGGCTGTTTAGCTTTACTAGAGAGATCAGCAATTCTGCATTGCGAAGAGATTTTGTAAGTGTTAGGATATAGAATAGCAACCCCTCCAGTGTCTTTTACGTTAAGCTTAAACTATGTTTTGGTAATATATGGAGAACTCCAGGAGATCCAGGCATAGAATTCAGCAACACCGTTATATGCTTTGCAGATTTACAGTAACTAGGTTCAGTTTCTTGGAGAGGAGGGTGGGAGCTGTTGGTAGTGGAGGATGGAGAATAAGTATTACTTGCTTGGGAAAGTAACATTGAACCGGTGAATGTATTAATCTACTGAATGAGTCTAGGGTGAGGCAAATGTTTCCAGAATTTAAAGCCGTGGAAATGTGTTTGGGGCTTTTTTGTGAAAGTTTATAAATTTGTGCCTAATAAGGTGTAAACATGAGCAGTTAAGAGTTCTGAATTTTCAGTGGAGGCTGGGAGAGTAATGTTAACAGTTTGGGGTGACTTCTGGTGACAGTGAGATTAGAAGAAAGGCTAATTATATGGAAGGGTATAAGAAGTATTATTTTTGTATGATAATATGTGTGGTGAGTGAATATGAGAAGTGAGGTGAACATACTTATGTAGAGCATGCTCATATTGTAAAGAATGTGCAGGTAGTGATAAAGCGATAAAAGTGATGGAAAGACAACAGGGTAGGATGTGTTGTGGGTAGTAGTTAAAATGTATTGCAGGAAAAACTGAGCTGGAGTTGTGCTTGTAAAATAGGGCACTCAGCATGGGGGGTTTATAACAAGGTGGTAGACAAATGGAATAAGTTCCCCCCCCCTACATCTTTATTAAATTTCCACATATGACAAAGACAATATTACTTTACATATAAATGGAGAACATACAAAATGATATCACTTTAGTTGCAAACAGTCTACATCACAGACACCACTGAAACAACTGTAGTTGCAAACATTACAAATCACCCACAAACCAGCCAGTCATTGTCAGTTAAGCACTATATAGCTCATTCAAATCCTGCCTCCTAAACCTCTTTCCTGCTCTGCATGTACTGTTCCCACAATTCCCATTTTTTCTATGTAGCCTGCTCCTTCCCTCCGCTAAAGATCCCAATTCAGTTGGTTTATCTCTGTTACTATATTCACTACATCTAGTAAAGTTGGTCTGGACTTTGATTTCCATTTTCTAGTAACTGCTTTTTTTGGCAGCCACCATAATTAGACTCAGCAAGGCTTTACCATGTCTAGGCAATTCCGATTCTGTAGCATAACTCAAAAAAAAAAAAAATCAGCTCTGCAGTCAGTCCAATCTGCGTACCTACAATCTCTGACAGCAGTCTGCAGGAAATCCCAAAAGTCTACCAGCTCATCACACTTCCAAAAAATATGTTCCCAGCTACCTCTTTCTTGTCGTCACACCTCCATTTGCTATCCACCTGAGGAAAAATTATTTGGAATCTACTTGGGGTATAAAAATACCTATGTAAACATTTCCAGGAAAAGTTCCTAAATCTTCTAGACTTTGTTGCATATTTGAGAGTTATACAGATACCCCTCCATTGTCTCTCTGTGAATTGCTTATCCAATCTCTCTGCCCAATCCTTTCTGAGCTCCTCCAATTGTTTCTTATAATTATCATGCAGTATTTTATATGCTTTACTAATTATTCCTTTTTTAATAGCAGCTTCTGTTGTAGATTCTATTAAAAACTCTACCAGTCTTTCATTTAGGAGCCCCCTATTTCTTTCCCTTTGCCTATACTCTGATATCAATCCTTGATAGGGAAGGCAATCTCTAACCTGCAGTCCAAATACATTTTTGGCCTCTTCCCATTCTATTACCTTTCCCTTTCTAGTAATTTGCTCCCAATACCTTGGTTCCTTTGCCAGTTTTCTCCAATAAATTCCAGCCCCCTCTTGCCTATTATCTGCTTCCCTGACCACATTCGACCCTATCAGCAAAATCTCTTTTCTCCATTCTCATGCTGGCTTGGTTGTTATAATACTCCCTGCTACTTTATAAATATAATACTCTGTATGATTTTGGTTGTTCTCCTTATGAGTCGGCATCCAAAGTCACAATCTCTCCTTATTTCTTGAGCTTCCTACCTGCATCAGCATCATCCCTTTCTACTTTGAATTATAGTTTTCTGCCTGTGCTATGTATAAAAGCCTTAACTGTGTTGCTCTAAAATACCCCCTCAAATTAGGTAATCCCAGTCCACCTTGTTCTATTGGTAGAATAAACTTATCCCACTTGACCCTTGCTGTCTTCCCTTCCCAGATAAAATCCTTCAATTCTTTTTTTAAATGCTATCAATGATTTCTCCTCCAGCTGATAAAAATATGCCTGACCTGTGTACATGACTAAAGGGACTAAAACATTTTAATGGCTTGTATCTTAGTATCTATATCCATATAACAAAACTTCCAGTTTCTCAATTTTTGTATTATCTTCTGTTTAGTCTCTTCCCATATATCCTTAGCTGCTGCCACATAGTCATTTCTAATCCATACTCCTAAATACTTCATTTTATCATGTCCTCATAAATATGGATATTGTTGGACCAATTCTTGTGTGGCTAAATAATTTACTGCTACTGCCTTTGTTTTAGATTTATTAATTTTGTATCCCAAAAAGATTTGAAACAGTCTTAAAATGTTCCACAACACTATAATGTCCTTTTCTGGTTTTGTCACGTATAAAATAAAATCATCTGCAAAGAGCCAGCTTTTCCTGACTACCATACCAATTTTGAATTTCTGGGTCCCTTTATTTTCTTTGCTAATGGTTCGAAATATAATGCAAACAACAAAGGGGAAAGCGGACAACCCTGCCTGGTTTACTCAAGCAAAAATTATCGGACAGGACTCCACCCACTTTAATTCACACCTCTGATCCCTCATATATTCTTCTAATCAACCTTATAATTGTATCAGGGAAAGCAAATGCTTCCATTGCCCTGCTCATGAAGTCCCGGTCTACTCTGTCAAATGCTGTCTGCATCAAGACCCACCAGTAAAAGTGGTACTTTCTTACATTCTGCTTCACTCTGAATCATCAATGTAATGTTAATATTGTCAAATGTTTGCCTCCCCTGAATAAGGAACGTTTATTGGTTAAAATGGAGTAGATGGGGAGCAACAGAGATAGGTATGGGTGATGCTTGCCACCAGAAACACTCAGAATTAGATATTAAACTTATGGAATTTGCTAGTATGTCCCAAGGTTATGACACAAGTGGCCCTATAGGAACAGATGCAGGGTACCCAGAGGAGTGTGCACTGTTAAATCCAGATTAAGTATGTTTATATACTACTAATGCGTAGGTTATTTGTTTCACCTAAGTTTTAAATATTTCTAAGCACCAAAGACAACCTCTATCTGAGTCACAGTTGAAATGTGGGAGGATCTTCAAAAGTAATCTATTTTACACTTTTTTGTCATATAACATATAATTCGCTGGCAAGAGTATCATAAGACCTACAGGCAGAAAACTACAATTTGTTATTGTTTGCTAGTGAGGAGAGAAAAAGTTTTTAAACTCCTTTTTTGGGTCACATACTTTGATGCTGTGAGGCACTACTTATACATTTGGCGGCAGTTAAGTGGATGTTATGAGGGTCAGTATTAATTATGAATTTAGCTGTGCTGCAATGGTAATGATATAGGAGTTCAAAGCTATGAGTGGGTTTGATTCCCATATGGAGATGCTTACACAAAATGCTTTATTTTCTGTTTTTCATCCCATTGAGGTTGCAAACAGCAATCTTTGTGTGTGTTGCACAGGGGAGTGATCCTAATATTTGTTTTCTGCAAGATTTGGGCAGGACTTACTTGACTGACAGTACTGACAGAAGCAATAACTAGTATAAGTCAATATGGGACTTCAGT